>NW_027286874.1:45618474-45630974 GCF_022747635.1 Hetaerina americana
GGTTTCCATAAATGAAGGAGACAAAAGGAGTATGGTCTCCCAATAACTTAGGAGGGAGAAAGTGCATAGCAGAAATGGACTGCATGAGGAGTTTGGAATGGGTCCAACCCATACCACAGTTGAATTATCACAAAAAAGTAACAATTTATTTTAAAGTCAAGGTTGATCTTGTTATCAAAACCTTCAGATGAATTGATTTTTCTGGACCTAAAGTATTTCTTATGTCAAGATATTATGATAGTTGAGACTTTGAGTTACCAGCTATTTGCATTCATTTAGTAGTTCATGCTTAGCTAAATTGTTGAAAAAAATATTATGAAAAGTAAAGATAATTTACCTCCAGTTATAGTCTCCGAAATTATCTTAAACCCACTTCCTTGATTTACCGCATTTGAATGAAAGGACACCCACAGTTGGTTTGATTGTGACTGGATACTATCAGGTAAGCTGTTTCCACAGTATGTTCCTATGTGTGGAGACCGTGGGGTGCCACCATTTCTAACTTGTAAGTAGTCATTCAAACAATTGCTTTCCAAATTCATGTTGACAAATTCCAACTAAAAAATGGCATCAAAACAATATAAAAAATTAATAAGAGAGAGTGGAGTCTTCCATTTGATTTGACACATAAATATTTGAGGATTTATTAATACCTAGTACTTAGAGCTATCAATTCACTTGAGCAGTTAACATTGAGTACACTATTAGATGAAAAACTAGCTAGCAGGAGCATCAGTATGTGATAACTTGAAATAGGACATCATACAACATCATCTTGTAACAAATTATAAGTACCATTCTTCAAATTATATAAATAAGATGAATCATTGTGTTTTCATCACTGTCAAAATACTTAGATTGATTATTAAATACACAAATTTGGCTTTATGTAAAAATTGAGGGAAAGGGCTATCAATATCAGTAATGTATTGTTTTTTCTACCAGCTATACACCTATATGCTATGAATATAGCTTTTTGAAGGCATGGATATAGCTTTGAAACAAAGGCAGAGGCAGTGACCACTGACAAATGAAAAATTGGCACTTCACATTGAACGTAAGACTTTAGAGTGAATGAATATAACTAAAATCAGGATGAGAATATCATAAAAAGAGCATATACCATCAACTGATTCTGGACAAGCACTTAACCAAGTTCCTCAGCTATCTAATCCTAAAAAATAATATCTCAGACGAGTTTGGATTTTCAACTCATACATCCATGCACCTATTGCCCAAGCTTTGGTTACATCACGGATTCCACAAGAGTATGGGAAGTGATCTACTGCCTAAAGAATGTCAACAACATTAGGTGAACTCCCTCCAAATGGATGGGAAGAGGACTTGAATAACTTCCCCTGCAGCCAAAGTCTTTGATTTCACTCACAAAAGCCCAGCACTGACGGATGAGTCGATAAGTATTTATTGCCTGCTGATTTGAGCATGGCCAAGAGAGTATAGAGGGAGGGAGAAGGTTACCACCCCACAGGGAAATTTCCCTTCCATTCACATAGTCTTGGAAGGGAGATCTTTTTCCTGGCAGTTTGATTTATCATCTGAGCAATGAAACTAACTCCTCTCTTCAAATAGTTCTCATTCCTCTACAAAAGGACCATGATCAGATAAAACCACTCATCTAGAGGATAGTTAAATAAGAAACTATTCTCATTCCTTAAGATGTCTCACTCCCCTATGGATTTGAGAGTTCATCTTCTTAAGCCTACAACATTAATTCATCAATTGTATTTTAGGCATGATGAAGGTTTATGATAACTATATTTAAACACAGGATCATGGTTTCACCGCCAATCAGGAGTCATGAAGCACAGCTTCCTTCCTTTTGATCAATTTTGACATGCATGAGAAGCTTATTAGGATGGACACTACTGCCAGGAAGCTCTTAGGCTTAAAATCTGGTTCTGCCTTTGGATTTCCCAGCCAAGTTGAAACTACATGTGTACCAAATTTTCTGTGTGGTGCACAGTGGGAAAGCTATATCCATATTTCTGTACATGAAATTCATGCATGCAGGGTTTGGGCTATGTCAGTGAATATAGTGATGAAAGTATGGTAAAATTAATCAAGCAGCTTATCTAATACCACAAAAGTTTACTTCTTATAAGCAAGTATACAAACTTTGTATTTTACATATACTCATTTCTCTACATATGAGATGCCTACCTTAATTTGTACTCCTTCAGGGTAATTAAGTGCCCAGACACAATCAATGTTAGATGGATACTCCTGGGGGAAGTTAGGACTACTTATCACTTCATTTGGCCCAGTTAGAACTCCTCCACATCTGGACACAGAATATTGTAAGGTGAAGTTATTCACCCCTCCTTGGTCTAACCTCTTTACGCCTTGCTTAGCCTAATAGAGGAAATATGAATAATTTATGCAAGAAAGTCTTTCACATCATACACAGATAATATAATCTCTGAATGAAAAAAAGGAATGAATGAATAAATACCAAAATGTTGTAAAAGAAACTATGCAAAGAATATAAATGGTCAGGAAATTTCCTTATTCCATCATGATTAGGGTCTCCTCCCCTTTTAATGCTTCTAGAACCTTTTCCAGTTGTTTACATACTTCTTCAACTTCCTCTTCTCAATGATTGGATGTTGGCATATGTACCTTAGTTAGTACTGTGTTCATAGGTTCTCCCTCTAACTTTATCATCAGCATCCTCTCATTGTATTGGCTGCATAATTAACTCTTTTTCCTCATTCCTTCTTGAGTAGGATACCCATGCCTGCAATCTTCTGGTTGCCTCCTGAATATATCATCTGTTAATCCAGAAGTCATCTTAATCTTGCTCACTCCCAGATGTCTATTCCCAGTCTGTCCCTCTCCAAATTAGCATTTTCCAATTTTCTGCACACTCATAATTACCAGCATTCTATATTCCTATCCTGCATTTCTCCACTTTGACTTATGTCCTCATCCTAGTAAATACCACCAATTGGGGGACTATTTTACTTTCAGAATATTTTATTGGGAGAAATGCCATCATTTCATATTTGAATACATGGCTGTAACTTCAAGGGTACTAAATGTGGTGGTTTTCCATAGAGTTAAGTCTGTTGAAAATTACAAACTCTTTGAATCAAACAATTCCACGAAGTGAAGCCTGAAAGTGTAAAGTATAATGGTGGTTTTCCTTTGCCTTTCACATTGCAGTACTGCTGATAATTCCATTAGTTTCACTCAAGCCTAAAGCTGTGGCAGTTGATACTGGACCAATCATCTTGATCTGTGCCATCAGTGCCTTATGGTGAAACTGTGGTCTTCCACCATTGACATAGGGTAGTTTTTGTTGAAGCATCCACTTTTCTTGTTACCTCGCTCCAGAAAAATCAGAAATATAATTTTTCCAAAGCTGAACAATTTTGGCACTTCCGGTAATTGAGTAGATGACCTTCTCAGTCAAACTCATTACCCCTGAGCTACTTTGTCCCATAAAATATTGAATATCATCTTTGGAAGAATGTGTAAAAATATCATTAGCTCTGAACATACTATTACATTATTAAATCATGCAAATTACTATACTTATTGCATTGTACATTTGTTTTCATGAATAGTATTCACCCTAACTTCTGTGGAGAAAAATGCACATTATAAATATAAAATTATGTTATCCACCTTAAGGAGGATAACGTTCAACTTTTCTCACTATATTCCATTTGAATGAGAAGCCATAATATATAATTTCCCATGAACAGGTTAAATTTAAAAAGATGCAATATTAGAATTAAACAGCTACCCAATGATATAAGGGCTAGGGTGATATTTGAGATTACCTACATACCAAATCAATGACAATAATTTGAAATAGAAATAGTTATCTCAAAAATTGAATGGTCTATAATTTTATAAATGAAAACATTCATGGATACATACCACCACTTTAGTTATTGGGTAGGGATTTGCCACTATTACAGGAGAAGAGTAGTTGCCACAGAATTCTTGAAGAATTAAGGGTCCTCCTGTCAAATGGAAAAAATTTTTTAGAAATGTTAATTTAAGAAATCCATAACCACAATGCTGCTTAAGGATATTTCAAAATGTCATCCAAAATAAATGTGAATTCAATTAATGAAACCCAAAATTTTGAAAACAACACAACATGTTTAATATGTAGTTAATGGGGAACATGACATCAGTTCAGATTTTCATAGATGAATCAAAGTCTATCAGCAATATTCAGTAATTATATGTTTAAAAAATATTCTATCCTTGAAGTATTTACTATGGGTTTATTGAACAAATTTTAGACTAAATTTCAAACTGCAGGGAGAATTGGCACCTACTCATTGGTTGATAAATATATGACGTCATAACTCAGTAGTCACTTATAAAACAGTAAAGCCAGCAAATGGCTAGTTTCAATGTTTATGGAGGTTAAAATGCTATATTTTATTGAGAACTCGTGCCACTCTGAAGTGACTAGTATTTTTTAATTCTTTTATTACCTACATTCATCAGGAAATTGTTTGAAAGAAAATGACTGACTACATTAAAGTTGATTTGGGAAGCCACCCATCACCAACTTCCTTATGATAACCAGGAGATTATAGTAGTATTTAGGGTTGGTGCACAAAAATGGATAGGCAAGTATTGAATATAATGGCATATAGTATAACCGAAAAGAGAATAAATATAATAAAATACAAGAAATGAAAAAATGAACATTGGTCCATCATTTAAATGCCAAGCAAAAGAACAGGAACGTTATAATTCACTTTATACTCAGCATTTAGGAATATTTATACCATTTATAGCTTCATCAGAGAAACATATGGTGAGTCAGCATTAGGAAATGTGCAAATCAAAATACATCATAAAATATATTTATTCGCTGATTCAATGTGTTAAATACTAAAGATGTTGTCAAGTTAGAACAACACAATAAATTAAACAGCAAGATACAGACAAACAAATACAAAAAACTTCCAGCATTACTTTTCCACATAATTATTAGGTTATCTACCAGTTAAGGCAAATTTTGGATGGATGCAACAACCAAACATGTATTTTACTTATTCTCAAAAAACACAACCTAATATTCTCCTCTACAACAGATCCCTCTTCATCTCTGTACACTTCCTCCCTTTATCCCGTCCAACATACCTATCCTATTACTACCCTTTCCTCGTTTGCCTAACATTCTCGTCTCTATTACAGTCTCCAACATCTCACTGCCAATCAATATGCTTTTCATCCATTTTTCCTGCCTCCTTAGGATTTCTCCCAACAATTCTCTCTCTTACCTCACCATACCCAGCACTTGTCCATTTCTTTACCTTTCTATCCACTCCACCTTCTGACGTGTCCTATAATTTTGTATATGAATATGCAACAAATATCCGCACAAATAAATACATTATTGTTATTATTATTATCCTTCTCCACACCGGCATTTCAAAAGCCTTCAATCTACATCTATCATTCTGCTTCAGTGACCATTTTTCCTTGCCTCACATAAATGCCCTCCAAATAAAAGTTTTAACGAGCCTTTTCCTCCATCCTTACTCAAAGTCTCGGTCATCAATTCCCTCCTCCACGTGAAAACTTCTTGGCCTAATGAAATTCTTCTCTTCCCTACTACTTTCACCATTTTGGTCCAAATCACTGCAGAGACACACAAACTGTTCCACCTGCTTTAAATTTTGCCCTCTAATTTCAATGTTAAACTTAGCTCTTCTCTTTCTGGATAACCACATAACCTTCGTTTTATTCATAATGAATATTTATGTGAATTCATCCAATATCTACTGCACTGAATTTCCCATTCATTCAGCAAAGCTTGCAACCCCTTTTCTGACTGACAAACTAGAGCTTGGTTATCAGCAAACCTAACTGATTTTACGGATTCTCCACCAACTTTCATCCCTATCTCCAGTTATTCCCATGCCTCTTTCATCATTTCCTCCACATACGTGAAACAACACCAGTGCTAATGGATAACCCTGCCTTACATCTCTTCCTAATACTGCCCATATTTCATTAGCATTCCACATTCAATTATTTGTAATACCAGCTTTTATGGAGGAAAGGCAATCAAATGCTTGAGACAGGTGTTTCGGTTTGATTATGCCTCAAAAAATCTCATTTTTTTCCATGGTGTACATCACTCCTCTGCATTGGCTGTATAATGTTTTACCTTGAATAACTTTGTCAACTATGGGTAAAGTGGATAACTCCATCCCATTTTCCTTCTTTGATTCCTAGATTGTTTATGCTAACTCTTCATATAAAACTTCTCCAGCAATGTCTGGGTCCAAAAGATGTCAATCAGTGGTATCAATAGTAAACCAGCTATACAATTCATAGAACAAAATGAATATACAGCTATTATTGAATTAAAAATAACTTCCATGCAAGAGATTAAAATAATCTAACTAACTCTGCTTTGAACACTTGAGGATCATAGCTTCTTCAACCAACCTTCCTTTATCACCTTAATGATAGTCAATCTAAGCTTTGTTGAAAATCCTGATTTCCTTGGCCTCCAGTCAAATTTATGGGAATTCATTTTAATTCATTATCACATGATTTGAAATTTCATGATATTTTTTATGACCTCTTTTATTTTGAATAAAAACATAAACCAAAAGACACTTATTCTGATTTATTTATGGGATAACCCAATTTAGAGTATTACTTACACAAAGTTAATTCATAAGAAGTAAAAATGTGCAAAAAATCCTTGATAATGGTTCAAGACATTATGATGTGGAGAAAACTTCAGAGAGAATAAAGAGAAGAAAATCTCATGCAGATGCATAGTTATTACGAAAGCCCAAAATATAAATGAAAAAGAATTAATAAATGAAATATTCAGAGGTTTTAAAGGTAAAATGGTAAAATGCTACTTGAGGCATGAAAAAAAATTACATAAATGCCATAGGCCATAATATTTGGAGAGGATGGAATTACATAAATGTGAAAAAAAGGAAAAAAAAATGTGAGGATGAAATGAACAATCACATTCAACAATTACACACTCTCTCATACAGGTTTTCAGAACACAGTAACTTTCACGAGTCACAATCTCACAAGAACTAAGGATTTATGAAGATGAACTCCTATGGCAATGACCCATCAATTGTACTTGAATAAATGAAGAAGAGGTAAAGAGAAAAATAATAAAAAAGCCACACTCTCCTCTCAATGCCTCGTTCATGTGTGATTGGATGGAGTATGGGTGCATATTTTAGTCCGTCCTTAGTTTATGGCCTTATGGATGGGATGATGCTGCTTGTAACATAGGTTTATAGACCTTATTGATACAGCAAGGAAATGGAAATAAACTTATTCGCGTAAGTAAGGGCAATTAGCATTTTAATGCAGACGATTCTAAAGCAGCATCGGTTCATTCATATTTCACCTTAAAATCAAGTCTTTCAATCCCTGTTTATTTGCAATAATGATACATGCTATATCCCACTTATTAGCTTAAATATTTGGTATCAGGGCACTATACAATTGTTTTATAACCATAAAAAGTCTCACTAGAGAGAAATAAAATATTTTAATTTAAATGGAAAGTCGTTAGAAAATAGAGATCAAAGGTTTTAAAAATCTTGTTGCTAATGCAATGAATGTGACAATCCAAGTTCAAGGACTCATTCATACATCTACATCAGTCATTTTAGATGTTCTTGATAGCTTCCCACCATTTATAGGCAAAATAGATGATGAGAGAATTGCACTCACTCCGTTAAATATCACTCTTGTCCCCTGATTTGAATAAAGGAATCATATAATTATTTAGGACCAAAGAAAAACACCATAGTTAAGGGATTGATTAAACAGACTGTATTGAGGATATGCAGGCAGATCACTGCAATACTTTAACACTAATGGGATAGTATTATCAGGCCCCTTTCTTAGGAAATTTTGAACGATTTATACTGAACCTGAATTCTTTAACAGGCAATTTATGTGATATAACATGATTGGAGCTGTACAAAATAAATTTACCTGGGGAACTATTAGGTATATGTGAAATAGACACTAGAGAAAATAATGAGACATTAACACATGCCATGTGATTGTGATAATTATTCAATCAAATAGTACTATATCAATCTACACTGAATTACCTAAAATATATCATCCAATGAGTATTGTTCTTTCAATCTATTACAGAATTGCCTCATAACCATGAGTTTTTCTTCAAAGCGGAACCATCAGAGATCAGGGAACAATAATACCTTATTATCAGCACTATCTCAGCATGGTACAAAACATGATTAAAGTAAATGTAAAAAGAGAATGAAATTGGTTGTTCTTACATTAAAATAGTATTCGTACGCAGCACCCACTCTTGGGGCTTAATTTTCCATGATACTCTTTACAACAAATGGCAATCATCCAATCTTCCCTCCATTTTGAGTTTGTTGAAGTAGGTACAAAATCTTTATTCAGGGTACTTCTCCGGGAGTTTTTGAACATTGGAACAGTTCACCACTTGTAACTCTTGATTTAGCACTCATACTTCCGAATTAGATAGGACAGAAACAGAAAAAGTTTTTCCTTCAGAGCTAGTAAGACCAGTAAGTATGCACAAAATTGCAACTGAGTTGTGACGTCAGAGTATTTTATGGTGATTCTGGCAATTTTTTGGGCAAAATAATAGCAAAATTTTTCAAGTTATACAAACACAAAATTTCTATTTATATATATATATATATATATATATATATATATATATATACTAGCTGAATACCCGGCTTTGCACGGGTTAGGGAAAAACAATAATATAAATATACTACATAAATAAAAAAAACAAATTATAAAGTACAATAATACACTACTTCATACAAATTTAAGAATCTTTTTTATTTAACACCTGTTTATAAACTACATTTTTTGTTTCATATCCAGGAGAAATAACATATAAATTTTTAGGCGAACCTACTCTGGAGCAAGCAACATAAAGTTGCCCGTGGCTAAAACTTGGCGATCTTAGATCAACACCACAAAACTTTAAAGACTGTCCCTGTGATTTATTAATGGTAATTGAAAAAGCTACCCGGACGGGAAACTGTAATCTTTTAAAGTTGAAGGGAAGATCAGTTGGGATTAGAGGTATCCGTGGAATAAAAATTATTTCACCTTTTCCTTTTCGCGTTAAAATGACTGCCTGGATTATATTTTTCATTAATTTTGTCACACACAATCGTGTCCCGTTGCAGAGTTTTGGTGGATCTAAATTTCGTAATAAAATGATTGGAGATCCTACTTTAAGTACAAGGCGATGTTGTGGCAATCCAGCTGGATCAAGTGAATTTAGGAATTCCGTTGGATAATTTACGGCTTCGTCAGCATCCACTACGGTATCAACCGATTTATATTCAATCACGTCTCCTGGCAGCATGGCTAGTATCTCCTTGTTAATTTCATTAACATCATCGTTCTTAGGAGCAAGAATGGCTCTTTCTCGCAACCATTCCAATTTTTTATAATTTTGATTAACGTTGGGATAGACTGCTTGTATCATATCGCGGACAATTTTCACCGATACACATAAATCTGATGACAATTTTATCATACCAGATGCTTCAATGACTAATCTATCTTCTCCAATCTCCAAAAGTTTATTTGCAAAATTTTGAGCATTCCCATCTCTTAAGAGGATTCACATGTTTTGTTTAAGGCTAATTTCTTGGACATGATTCCATAGAACAGAATGTTTTAAACAGGCATAAATTTCATCAGCTGGAGTCGATTTTGGAATGACAGGCAGAGTTTGACGGAAGTCTCCACACAGGAGTACCAGAGCTCCTCCCATTAAACTGCAGTTTCCTCTAAGATCTTGAAGGGTTGCGTTGAGGGCCTCAAGAGATTTTTTATGAGCCATCGTACACTCATCCCATACTATCAATTTACATTCTATAAGAACTTGTGCCTGGCCGCTTGTTTTATTTATATGACATGTGGGATTTTCTTGTCGGGAAATATTAAGTGGCAACTTAAGGGCAGAGTGGGCTGTTCTTCCTCCTTCCATTAATGTCGCTGCAATACCTGAAGATGCAACGGCTAGAGCAATTTCTCCATGAACCCTGATTTTAGCGAGAACTAAATTAATTAAAAATGTTTTTCCCGTGCCACCAGCAGCATCAAGAAAAATGATACCTCCTTCTTGTTTATCTACTTGATCCATTATTGTTTCGTACGCGAATTTCTGATCTTCATTAAGGAGTGGCTTTTTATCCGCGATGTATGCTTCTAAGTCTAAGACATTGTAGCTAGTTTCACGTATATAATCTGGATAAAATACACCCTGTTGATCTTGTACAGGTGCAAAAAGACCGAGTTCCACTAAAGTCTTGTTAACCATGGTGATACACTTTTCCTCCAAAATAATCAAAGTTTTATTAAAAATGTCGGAGTTAAACGTAATATCCAATGTAGGATTTTCACTTCGAACTTTAGCCAGTATATCCTCACTCATTGATTCTTTATATATTTCCCATAATGTTTTTGGGTTAGATGGATTACAGGAGGTTATTATGATGGCAAACAAAATTCGGATTTGTCCTGGAAGAGAAATCAAACTGGCCTCTCGCAATGAGTCATCCCAGTGTTGATCTCCTTCTAGCAACCCTAAATTCTGGCAAGCTTCTCTGAATGTCTCACATATTTCTCCGTTTACCGTTCTTAATTCTGCAAATGAGCGAGGTCCTCTAATGGTATGTAGAAGCATTCTTAAAAAATAACATTCGGCGTTGTTAGGATGGACTGTGTAGACTCGGCCCAATGCGTCACATGAATAAATATTATTCTCAGGATCAAAGTTGCCCATTTTTCTCCTACAAAAAACTTTCCTTGATGTATTCCACGTATAATATCTCGGCAATTCTGAATACAATAGTGTTCTTGCAAAAGTATCCTGCTGGCATAGTTAGAAAAATGCTGTTTCTATGACAGCAAAAAAGTAAACAAATTACATACATACAAACAAACACTCTCCTTTATATATAAATATATATATATATATATATATATATATATATATATATATATATATATATATATATATATATATATATATATATATATATATGAGATTAAAGTATATTTAAAAAGTATCAATGTTCCCTATTAAAAATATAAAATTAAAATAATATTATCTTTAAAAATATATATATTTATAAAGGAGAAAGTATTTACCATTCGTAATTACAACTGCAGTTGGATAAAAGCGGCAATTACTCAATCCTCCTCCACCAATCTGAGAGTTAAGTAATTTAAGAGAAAAGGTATAATTGCCAGGAGTATTTTCTTGACGTTCCCAATCACAATAGAAAGTACTATGATTAGTACTTGGGGATGTGATCATACCTGAGGATGAGTTCAAATCACCTTCACATACTGGAATGAAAGACAAAAGACATGCCAATTAATTCTATCTTCACAATTAAATGGGACAAGGCAAATATGTAGAGTAGAGTGCCAATTATTCAACTTGGTGGCACCCGATTGTTTCTTTTACTACATACTCAACCACTTTTACCTTGAATTTAGCAGTAAATTAATTTCTTAATGATTCCAAAGTTGTTGATGCCTATTTTATGGATAACAATAATTGGCATTGTGAAATTTTTTAATATTACTTATATAATACCATTATATAAGTAATATGTGTACCAAGATAAAGACTACAAAAAGTCTATTGAAAGACTTGACAGATACAGTATATTTCTGGGTTATTTATATAAGCAAATTTGACAAGTTTCACCCTAATAAGACATTTACTGATTGGCACATTCTAAAAATGGATTTCAATAGGTATTTACATGTGGGAAGCATGAGAAAGAGAGGTTGGAGTATTTTGAGGGGAAGCAGAAGGATGTCACCTCATTCTTAGTCACATGGTAAGATGATATCAAGGGTGTTATCAATTTTCTGGACCTTATGGTTTCTTTCAAAACTTTGAGGGCACACATTTTCCATCTATTGGAAACTATTCACTGCAGACCACCTACTCTCTCACCAAAAGTAAGCTGTTTTCCGCTCATGGATACATCGTCTCATCAGTCTACCTCTCTCAAATACTAATTTTAATAATCTAGCACCATCATTCTTATCACCCAGAAAAATTATTTTAACTTCATAATGGTGGACAAAATTCTAAAACCAAAATTGAAGCATTTGGAAATAAAAGAGATTTTTTTTCCCCAGCTAAAGAAATTTCTCCATTTGGTAAAGTGGCACTCCCATTAAACATTCCAGTAACCTCTTCTATAAATCTCCAACCCAAATCACCTAGAGCAGCCTTACTCCACCATTACCCTAGAACATTTATTATGTAGTGCGAAAGTTGAAGTGGCCTTATAGATGAAATCAGGTGCAAGCATGACTAATGTGTGGTGACTTCTGTATTTATGTTGGCCAAATCATAAGCACTATCATGACTGTTGATTTTCGGGGTCATTGACAGAAGTCCTGGGCACTTAGGCCTCTTAGCCCATTGTGACAAC
>NW_027286874.1:45635974-45680974 GCF_022747635.1 Hetaerina americana
AAAGCTATGTGAGGAATAGATTGTGGAGGTCTTTCTTAATCATTTTATGTAATAAGCCTATGCTAAAAATGTGATGCATTCATACATGCTACGTAAAGTTTGACTTATCTACTTACTTTCCATTGAAGTTTCAAAACTAAGGCTGAAACCTTTGAAGTTAGAACTCCTCTTAGAAATGAACTTCACTTCCACTTCATTAGATGATGATAGTATTGGGGGAACAGATTCAGAACCACAGACAACAGCTAGGATTCTTCCTGTTCAATAACAAAAGATTGGTCATCAGTAATTAATGAAAATGTAATTTTGTCCTACTTTTATAATATATTATTCATATTATTTTATACACATAGTCATAAAACATCCAAATCAGTCAGATTTCCAACATTCTCTCTTAAAAAATATATTGCACTTAAGTTTTCATGTTAATATAGGGAATATTATGAATTACAGGAAATTATATGTTTTTGATAAATAGTCAATCTATTTCTCTCTTCTCAATTTAACTCCTGAACACTGTATTCTTATGAATAATGTGGTGGATTAGTCAGGAAATCTCATCGAGGCTAGATACATAAAACTAATTTTATAATAGCCAAAGAAAGGTAGTAGAATCTAGTAAAAATGTGTCTGGATTATCTGGAGCTGATATAGAGGTCATGTTCTCCTTTGGCTAGATGTCAATATCAGATTGAAGAAAGTAATACAGGAGATGTGATTTAACCCTTCAGCTGCAGCACCCTGATCATTTTCCTGCTGCTCTAAACAGATGAAAGGTGACACCATGTCCTGCTCTTCTATGGGGTAAGGAAAAGCAGGTAGAGGACCCTTATAATCCCCTCGCTGCTATTCTTTTCTGGAATCCTGCAGAATTACCACTGCCGAGAGCACCTTGATGCCCTAAAGAAACTTAAAAATTCTAGCAGTTACCTTAATTTTTTTTAAATTTGTACAAAGCATACGATATATTTATTTTCCTTATTATAATCTGATCAGTCACCAGACCATGTACACATCCTTAGATTTTCAACCGTGTAATATTTGCTGACAGAAAGCGGTGAACAATGGAAATAATGGTCATATCTCACAAAGGTGGAGTGCGAGTTGTAATTATCGAGGGAGGAACCCATGTGGGGAGGAGGGAGTTGACTCTCTCTTGGTAAGAAAGAGTTCATCAGGCCATAAAGATAAGAAAGGGCTCTAGGCCATTGGAGCAAGAGGCGGTCAAACATGCAAAAAAGTGTCTCCCAAAGTTGCCATTCATGCATGACAAGTATGTTTCCCCGCAGCTTAATATTGAAGAAATGGGACTCATGGAAATTAAAAGTCTTGGATTGATAATAATTTGGTAATACAAGAGGCCTGAGGAGGAGAGATCTGAAAAGGGTAGTTCAGGGTGAAAGATATTCAGAGAAAGACAGAGTTTTGTTTCTAGACCTAGAGAAAGTCTTGAGATTTGCTAAGTGGAATAGATCAATGGCAATGGTAAAAGAAAAAGGTGTGAATTGGAGTGAAAGGAGGCTGACATGAAATTTATACGGAGCGAGCATACAGTCAATAACCAGTTGAGGCCAACAGTAGCTTAGCTGAAGTTATGTTTATGTCCTTGGTAATACGTATATGGCTCAATATTAAGGGCACACAATCCCTAAAAATCACTCGCCTTGTCAATAAATATAGAAAAATATCAGTGATATCCGTTATTCTATTGCGGTTTTGAATAATAAGATGCATAGGTAAACATAAAGTTGATTTCTCCAACGATGAAAACGGATCATTATGAGGTAAGTAATATTTCCTATTTCAACATAATTAGCATCAATTATGACTACCACCGGGCTTAAATCCACCTAGATAATTATCTTTATTGTAAGCGAGATTAACGCTATTAAATCCGTTTTCCATTCATACACGTAAGAGAGTTCTACTTACCTCCTCTAATTCGTCTACATACGAACGTTGCAAAAGCACTAATATAATTTAAGTGACATACTCGTCTACTTTCTCAACAGTAGCACATGAGAGTCGAATTCAAATCTTAGCGATGGTATCGCAGGTTAATCGGGTGGTAAACCAAATTTTTGGACATACATTCAATCCACGGCAGAAGTTCTAAGCAGACATTATGTTCCCTGGCATAGGCTCAGCACAAAGACACAGGTTTCCAGTTCAAATACTGCCAATCCTGGAGACGTATTTTCCGCCGAGGATTATTGTATTGGAGTCCTTACACAGCGAAGGTCACAAGCTTCTAGTATAATGTGGAGTCAGCGGAATAGAATCATACTGGGCAGCACAAACCTAGGTAGTTGTATAAATGAACTCTTTCAAGTTCTAACAACGTGTCGGGTAAATAAATGAGAATAGCAGTTACTACCGCAACTGGGACATTTAATAGGCATGGTACAGCAATGACTCCAGAAGGAGTCAATTCTTTTCATGGTAATTCTAAAATCCAGACGGCGAAATATTTCCTCATATAAGGTTTGACTAGGGCTCGTTCTAGATTATTGATGCTTTACCCGTTTTATATCACCCCTAACAATGTCAATAATTTCTGTGTTCGTCATTCTTTGACCGTCCACTACACAAGGTCTCTCGATTGTTTCCCCTCTGGGGAGGCGTCTGAAAGCTTTTCGAGTGGAAGAGCCAACTTCGATTACCTAACCTGTATATATAATTGCTATTGAGACTTAAGGTAGGACTTCATGAACTTAAAAACTTGAAGCAAATGTAGCGTTAAGCGGAGTCTGGAGGCCTTTCATGAGTGAACTTGACAGGCTTAACAGGGTGAAGTTGAAAAGAAAACAAAATCTAAGTTCCGGCCGGCGTGAGTTTTGAAATTCACCCTAGTTACGATGCGACACTAAGGGGAAAAAATGAATGCCTGTTCCACTCCCCCCAAAATGTGGGCACAAAAGCCTCGCAAATCAAATTTAAATAACCACCATCGCGATTTCTGAAGGCCAATGCCTAGGGATTTGGAGGGCTCGCTTCGTTGATCAAGTAGGGTGCCCTGGCCGAAGTTTGAAATCCATTTATTGAGAACAGGCCCGTTAATGGGAGTTGAAGAAACCGTAATTTTACTCCATTATATCGAATCGAGATCCGCTAACGTGAAGGACATGCCATTTGATTGACTGGCCATTTAGGGTGTGCATTAAACAAAGTCTCGAGATTTTCGCAGTCCTTGTGAAAGACTTCTGGGAGGAATGATTGGAGGGTTGAGAGGAGATGGGAACTCGATCTACGTCACGAAGGGGATGGGAATTCCAGGATCCTCACCTATATATAGCGGTAGAAAAGTATGAACGTTGTCATTTGCTAAGGAAACCCAGTTCAACATGTTTCGGTGAGTAACCACGTTCGTAATGGGCTAGTCTTTTTTTAAATTCTATTAATTTTGTATAAAATGCGGTTGGGCGTAGATTACTGACAAAGAATATCTGGAATACAATCAAATTTCTGATAACTAGATGAGCACATGAATCCATTTTTGTCAATTTGGCCATGTCCATTTTTGTAATTAAGGTAAAACGGTAGTTACTTCAGTATTGGCATTTTAAAATATTGATTTAAAAATTTATACTTTTTCCTCATGAAAAGAAGCAGAAAATGTATCCTCTTCGTGGCGATTTTTCTTGCATTCGTAATAAGCGAAATGGAAGCGGCAAAGAGACACAAAAAAAGTGTTGACACCGTAAAATATAAGAAGCACCAGGGGAAGATGGGAAGAGTCGTGCCTGAAGAGATGAAACTTGAAGTCCAGGAAGGAAGGAAAATTCGAAGGGAATTGGACCCTGTTGATAAGAAGATGTTCGGAGATGTTAAGGAAAACAGATGGAAGGGGAAAGTGAAACAGGAGGGCACTAGAGGAAAGCAGCATGAAGGAGGAAAGCAGCATGAAGGAGGAAAGCAGCATGAAGGAGGAAAGCAGCATGAAGGAGGAAAGCAGCATGAAGGAGGAAAGCAGCATGAAGGAGGAAAGCAGCAGCACATAGGAGCAAAACAACAGAATGGGCTACATGTGACCACAGACAAAAAGTAAGTGCCTCAATGAGGAATAGTCATGAATCCATGCTGTTACTTTTCCACCGGCTCTTGAAAAGTTTTCACTTATCAGACATTACCACCATCACTCCTTATTGGAACCAGAATTGAGATTTTGTTCTTTGATGCTACTTTGCCAGCATTTGTTCTAAGTTATAGTGAAAAGCAACAGCTGGGAACTGGCATGGCATCCTGTAAAACCTCAGCACTGAGGATATTTTGCTAGCCATATTTATTATAATTAAATTGAATCTAATCCACGGAATTACCACAGCATGAGTCTGAAATTAAAAGTGATAGTGGGAATGATTGCGAATTCACTTTTGGATGATCTGTATCTTAATTTGGGAAACTATCATAGGCCAAAATTAAGGCAATCTCATGAGAGATTAAATTTAGCAATTAACGACTAGATAAAATGTCAAAAAATGACAATGTTAAGCATTCTAGACTGCATTTAGATTTTTGCATTAAAATGTAGGCAGTGTGTCTCCAGTAGCTCGCACATCCACATGCTTCAACAAAGGTTTGTTTCCAGACCTCTCTTGGGGCTGGTTGCTATGTAAAATCCTGCGGTTTGGCCCTTTGAAAATCTAATAATAAGCAAAGGCTATTTGGGCTCTCCCTTCCTCTGTCCCTTGAAAAGTGACCATAAAATTAAATAAAGTTTTTTAGGGCCACCAATGGTTACAGTTACCCTAAAAGAAAGAGCTTAAATTGAAACTTTTCATTTTTACCGAAATCCGTTTGCTCTTTGAAATAAGTGTACCAAACTTAAATCATGCCAGTGAAGTTAGTAAAGATTAAGTAGGAGGTGCTTTGAAAGTGTCTTTACATCCTTGGTGTGAATACACAGCGCATTTGAAACAGAATTTATTCCTTTCATTGAGATTTCTTTTTGGAAGAGCTAATGCTAACTTTAAGTCTTGCATATTATCAAAAAGCTGGAAGTAAATGGGTCCTACCAAGTATGAAGTGAGGAGACAAGTCTGCACATTTTGTTTTTGAAAACAGGACTGCAATAGGGAGAGGGATGTCATACTCAGCACTCTCCACAAAGCACCTCCAGTAGAGATCAAGATACCGCTGAAAAATATATTGTCTTCAGGATTTGATAATGACCCATCTTGACCGAAGTTATAAAAATTGCAACCCTGAGGGTTCAAAGAAGCATTTCAAATAATGAAACCATGAGGCCATGAAATTGCTCTTTGGTAGTTGTTTTGCTTTAATTTATCTGTATTTCAATATGTGAAAGCTTTCAAAATTTCTAAAGCAATTGAAAAGTGAACAGAAATACAAAAATGAAACTAAACAGACAGCAATTGACATTTTACTAAACACATACATGGAAGGTGGTGCTCAGGGGACTCAAACTGTAAAGAACAGTTAAATAGTTAGATATTCATGTTGAGTATCCTAGTCCTTTGAACATAATTTTTTTCTAAAGCTCTCCATTGATATTTCTTAAGCCATACAGATCCTTTGTAGAACATATTCAAGTGACGGATAGAAATTAAGAAAAACGGCATAGTGAACACCAGGAATAAGTTCCCACATAAACAGACCTTCTCACTCAAGTAGTGATGATGTGACACTGGTGGTATCGATAATCTTTAATTATCTAGCACAAGCGAGTAATGGTGGTGATATCTAGAAAAAACTAGTATTTTTCTCAACATAAACAGTTCGTTGGGAAGGTTTCTTGGGCTTCTTCAAATTAATCTGTTGCCAAGTAGACATATGTTTGTTTGATTGGGACAGTCTAGATGATATTAGAACATTCCCTTAGGTAAGTTGTCTTTCATGTCAGTTGTATATTTCCATTCAAAGCAATTTTCAAATTACCCTCTCACTTAGCTTCTAAAAGACTTCAATTGTTAAGTACTAAGCAAGGATATCATTTCAATCTTAAATGACCCAAACAAAAGTATTCCAGTATTTCTCATTCATTTCTCCAGTAGTTATGGTTGCTCTTCATTTTCATTTATCTAGTAACATGCTTTTAATTTTAATTGAATTTAGTAGTTACTTGAGCAGTTAATAACTTTGAACAACTTGCTAATGTGAAATCTGGATTTAATGAAATGTTTGTGCTATGGAAGCAGCAGTAACTTGAGAATAATAAATCGCATGGCTCAAGTGAAGCAGAGGCATCCCTGGGAATAAACCCGGGGCCTCCAGTTAGTAGCCAAGCATTCAGCCCACACCACATCGCCTATTAGCAAATTAATTAAAAATTTTAAAAGAATAGACAAAACTCACCTAACGGAGTAAAAACATTCTGCATTTTGCTCTTTTTGCTTCTAATCACCTTGTTGAATTGCAACTGTATGGTCATGGTGTATGCAGAACTACTATATTGCATACATCATGCGGATGATGTATGCCTACTATGTACCCAATTAAATTTTTATACTGGCTCTATTCTTTTCTATTGTAGGGTTACTGCAAAGTCGAATAAAATTGAGCAACCAAGGCATCGGCCTATTAAAGAATTAAAGGAAGAAAAAGTAGGCAAGGAGAACCATCCAAAAGAAGTTGATGCTGACCAATATAATGAACCAGAGGTATGGGATAAGGATCAAGAATATGCAGAAGAAATGGAAGAGGATATTCCAGAAACTGCAGAAGGGTCCTTTAACAGCAAATGTAGAACAAAAACATCGGATTGTGTGGCCAAGACCAAAGACTCAATTTTAATTCAAGAAGACATGGATGGAAAATGCTATTATGAATTGTGAATTTCTTTTATTAGACTATTTTTAACTATATGCTTGATTGATACCATACATATGTATACCAATTTTGTGAAATAAATATGAATAAGTTTCTCCAAATTAAAAATTGATAATTTACAAACACCTAAATCAGTGGGCATCATGATGGGGTATGGGGAAGATGGTGAATCAAGCAACCTTCACCAATTCTATCAACTGTAGGCTAGAACCTCACTTGAAAAGCTCTCTGCAGTCACCTTAGTCACTCATTATGATTATAAATTCATTAAACTGAGTTTTCCAATAGAATTTCAATACCTTAAGGAAGGTAACCATAATTTGAATGAAAAATTAACATATATTTTAAGTGGACAAAGCCATCTGATATCAGCCCTCTACTATCCCCAGCCTCTACACCATAGCCCAAAATAGGAGAAAAAAAATAAAGATATCAGAGTTGAGAACCCATTTGAATTCAGTCATGCTTCCAAAGTATTATGTACACTGATTTAATAATGCTTTATCTTCTAAGAATTGCCTAGGTTACATACAGTCTGTTGATTTTTCCCAAGATTCTGGCAATTCCTAAGTGCATATTTATTATAAATGGTATAATTAAAGATTATGACAATCTTAAATTAATAAAAGCTTGGCATTCAGTATGATGGCACCTCGGTATACCTAGTATTTGAAATGGTCGCCACAATAACTACTCTTAAAAATGTGTGCTTCTAGTTATGCATTAGAATAGCATCAGGGGCCAGTAAAATCAGGTCCATCAGTGATGATTGTTTAATTGCCCTTGCCTTGCACTAAAAAAATTGATATTTTTCTACTTTTGGGGTCAAATGTGAAAGCCTAAGATTTAAATGCCATTAAGGCTTAGTATTCTAACAGAATAGTAGCAGCATATTTTGCAGCCTGATGTATCTCTGCCCAACTTATTTTTACAAATTGATGTAATTTATGTTGCAGGGCAAGTGTAAGCAATGCAGGGCGATGTAAGCAATGTTTCCCAAACATTTGATGCACTAAAAATACTAAAATTATAAAACTACATGAGGTATTACATTAAATCCAAATTTTCAACAACATTAATAGTAAATAATACCAGTAACTTACTTCTTTGTTCTATTTCAGGTGTTTCAGGGCTACCTTCAATTTTACTTTCATCATTATCATCATAGTCAATATATTCTGATTCCTCCATTTCTGTCCTTGAATTAGATATGATTGTAGGCTGTTGGATGTTATAGGAACTAGTTGTCACTGAATGTAATTCTAAAAATAAAATTCATCGTTATTCAGAATTAATCACTTATATTCCTTGCATAGAGGGTGATTTGCAATTTGCAGACAGAATTTTCTAGATCTATCTCACAAGCATCTATGCCTTGGTAAAGGGTAATTCTGCTGATATATTTAAAAACTATGGTAAATTGAGAAAATAAAATACTCATTAAGCATTATGACAGTTCACTTCCCTGGAGCATGAGTTTATATGACCCACTTGATTGGTACTGGCAAGAGGAAGTGAAAATTGGATCTATGAAAGTAGTCGGAAAAGTAGTGTATGCCTTGATTTTCTTAGAGTTATTATTAGTATAGAAATACTGTCAGTCAAAATTGAAAAACTATAATCTATTTATAGAGAGTATAATCCTATTAGAATTGACTTAGAGTAATTTTGTTTCAATTGCCAAGTATACCAGATATCAAAATCGTATAATATGTATATCAATGCTTGCAAAAGAATAACACTTTTATGGTTAATTACTTTAAATAATATTTAGATAAAAATAAACTTATATTATTAATAAGAATGAATAAACTTTCTCACCTCTTTGAAATGCAAAGGTTTTTTCTGTTATAATCACATGATCTGTGCTAGAACAATTTGCATCCAATGGTAAATTTATGGCATTAAATGTTATCTTCACTGTGTGGTAATGTAGGCCTACTATATTCCATTTGCACACAGTATTTTGTTGGTATGGTGCTGGATAATTAGGCGATACTATTGTACCTTGCATACCACGTACTGTACCTCCACATGTAGCTAATATGTAAATAAAAGAAAGAAAAAAAAGCCATTAGCTAGTGTAATATGTATTAGTTTTACATAGTAATATTATGAGTTTGTTGCACATTAAATTTTTCCCACATTTTATTATTGCAAACATTACTTAATATATCAGGTTTACTGATCAGTCGACCTTAATACATAGGCATACATGCTCATTCATTGCTTAAAAAATTTAGCAAAAATGTATTTTTCCAATTAGATTCCATCTTGTTATTTTTAATGTTCTTTTATATATTGAATTACATACACTTCATATTATCTATTTTTTAAATTTTCCACAAACATTTCCATGATAGATCTTGATATAATACATAGAAGTAAGAAAATGCGTTAACTTCATATGGTTATTCCTGTTTTTGCTGTTTACTAAAACTAGTCTGCAGCAATATCTCCACAATTTCAGCACAAATATCTCATTATAGTAACTAAACCTCTCTAAGAAAATAAAATCACTACTAAATCCAGGGGTTATGTATGAGAAGTAGGATACATGGGATCCTTGTTAGGATGAAGGTATTAACTACCAACCAACTTAATCATTATATTTCAATGGATATGCATATGGAATCATACTTCTGCTCTACAAATATACATTAGAGATTGAAAAATATATTGAATTCCATGTTAAACTCCTAGATCAACAAATCTAAGGTTGATTAGGTAAGATGTTATTCTGAAAATCAAGGAAGTAAATCAAATTGGAATTTTAAATGAACTTCACAAATCACTTTACAACTTCTTAATTTCTATTTCCAATTCAATGATTTTCCAAGATAAAACATAAAGCTAAAAGCATCTTGTCTTTAAAAATCATTCCACTCTTAATTAATCTTAATGTTAGAACATATTAACACATATATGTTCCCTGATCATCAAAAAAATGTTTACTTTGCACAAAAATGTAAATACATTGCATATTAAAATTTACCCCACTCCATAAGGCATGTTTGGATGGAATTAGTAACTATTTATGGAGTGATAAATAAAGCAACTTAATGTTCTTTCTTTTCACAATTTTTCTTTTGATTAAAAGATTTTTAATATTAGTTTTCACCCATATCACCAAATATAATGATAACTAAATGATGGTTATTGATAGAAAAGTTTCCAAACTCACTCCACATCACAATATCATAAAACCTTCAATCTGAAACAAGTGTACAAGAAATAATCTAAGGTTTGTTAGCTACTAGTGAGAAAATGTGTCACTCTGATCCATACATAATGAATTCTTTGCATAAAACATAAGTTTGTGATTACACCCCATGAAGGACAGCTACATTAGAATGTATCGCCATTTTATAAATTTTATGCTCCTTTATTAGGGTCTGTGTCATAGCATATTTATAATTTTTGATTAACAGTAGCCAAATGAAACTGTAAGCATGTATGCAATAACTATACGTTTTACCAAAGTCTTGAAGGAAAGTTTTATACCCAGACATTTTCCAGAATAAAGACACTTGAGTTTCTCAAATGTTTGAACTGAAAAAGGCAGTCAAAAAGTTTGGTCTCTCAAAAATTCATAAAAAACTCAGCTTTCATTGTATTTACTTTAAATATTTTAACACTTAGAAAACCATTATTTTATAAGTAAATGTCTTCCTGCAAGACATCTATAATAACTGTTTCACTCATCAATTTTATGATTACTTCATTAATCTAGGTAGGAAAAAAGACTGAAGTAACAGAGTTATATATTAAGAAATATATTTTTGATGAACTTCACTTTATTCTTTGCTACCCTTAGTTGATTTGGACACTCTAATTTTCAGGCACATATTTCACAAACTATTTCCTTGGGATTCATTTTTTTTCACCATTAGTTTGATTTTCAAAATATACATTAATATTACATAAAACTTTTTTCTACTCAAGCTGGGCCTCGTGTGGCCTTGGTTGTTTTCCTTTCCATTGCTGCAATATACTTCACTAAACAAAAGGCATTGTGTTAGAAAAGAAAAATGCAAACTGAAGATTAGGTATATAATTTAATAATTTTGAGGGATTCTCGATAACAGCAGCACATGAATGAGCATTAGAGCTTGGCCATGGTATTTGAGGTGTAAGCAACCACAAATGTCAGCTGTTGCCGACAAACCTATCAGTAGTATGAATTGCTTTGGTGCAATTATATTCTTTTTGCTTTATTTTAAGCTGGAGGAGAGTCATCAAATTCCCTTGCATGAAAAGTTTAATGATTTTTTTTTCCAAAAACACAGGTAATTTTATCATTAATATTTTTTATAGAACTGACCCATTACAATCTAGCTTCAGAAAATTTTGAAATTAAGGAATAAGTTGAACTTCATGATAAAATCATATCTTTTATCTAAAAATGTCTCCCTCTCAACAAAAATACATTGAGAAGCATTACCGTAATACTTTGGACATGGGGAAATGAATAAGACCGCCATTTTGCCATCATCATTATTTTTCACACATTTTTCTTTACTTTTGCAACCATACCAAGACAGATTTAATAAAATTAAAGTAGAAGGTATGGTATTATATTGGCAACTAAACAATGAGTATAACAACATATAGCATGTTCATGTAAAGCTCCTGCGGCATTTCATGCAAATGGTTGAAGTTCAGCATTGTACCTTCTACTTAGGCAATAGTTGGAAATTTGGGAGATGCACTGGAATCCACATATATCTCTAGGCAGTTTGCCATTAAATGTCTCTGCCACTCTGTCATTGCAGGATATGTCTTTCTAGATGATAACTTCCAATTACTAAAATTCATGAGGTATATGTGACAGAGAAATTGCTTATCTATTATCATCCAATAAATACTCGACAAAACAATGGAAGTAAAGCTAACACATAGTTACTTCGCTCTTTGTTAGCCACAACCACCAACTACAGACGCATGACCACAAAAGTAAAATTCTACTCACAATGCAACATGGCTTAATATTCAATAGAGCTTAATATTCAATTTCTTAAATGCTATGTGCAAATAATAATATAATCTATTGTGTAATAGTTAAATATAATTCTCTATCAATTCGGAATTAATAAGTAAGAATTTAAATGATTAAACCAATTAATATTACTCAGCATCTTACCTATGGAGGCCTTAGCTTTGAAGCCGTTTCGTGGTTCTGCTGCATCTGTAAAATATTTTACGTATAAAATGTTTCCTGTGGATGATTTAGTTCCCGGCATTTCAAGGCAGTATTTTCCAATAAGATTTGAATTTTGTGTGCCTCCATCTCGGACTTCTAAATATGCTTTTGTGCATCTTAAATCAAGGAAAAAGATCTTCATTAGTACTGCATATGTGTATTATTCATGCATATATATTTTCCAGCCTCAAACACGCTTTAAAAAAATGAATCAGCCTTGCCAATGCAGGCCAGTCAATCATGAGAAATGGGACAGAAATGGCTTTAAGGCCTGACAGTCTTCAAAACTTTGTCTCTCTCCACAAGTTTGACCTCCAAATTGAGAAACCATGAATCACTGCATTCATCCAATCACACCTTGTGTTTCCTTATACCCATTCCCATACACAAAGATTGCCTTGTGAAGACAAGGCATTGGGTAGTTATTAGCATTAGCAGTTATTACTAAAGACAACTGATAGCTGAGGTAAATTGCACTATTAGAGATAGGTAGATAATTTGGTATCGGTAAGATTTTCAGGAAATGGGGGGCAGGTGGAGAGAAACCAAATGTTGGCATTAGCCTACTCTTAGCAAAAGGCACCAAGGGATCACACAGTCTCATCCAATGGACAGCATGCTCCACTTGAGGTGCTCTCCACATTGCACTATCAGTAGGGATTGGGATACAATTGAAAAATTCTGGCACCCCTCAGATTCAAACCTAGACCCTTGGTGTTAAAAGTAGTACACAATCCACCACACCAACCAGATCCCAATGGTTATGGGTGCAAACTACTTGGAGTTTGGGAGGCCTTTGGCCTGAGGTGAGAATGAGTCAGGGGCTGAGGCAGTCAGCGATCCCCCAAGGTAAGTGTGTGTCATCAGTGTTATTTGATATTCGAGATTTTCCTAGGTGTAGGTTGGGTTACATGTCAAAAGATTGGAAAAATCTTCTTCCTACAACCTTACTGCCTGAAAGGAGAGTGAATGCACCAGCTAGGAGAATATTAGGGCTTAGCTCAAATTGTTACATAAAGTGTTTTTTTTTTCACTGGGAAAATCTGCTGTATGACATTTTGATTCTATTAATGACAATAATTTGCTTTGACCTCATTCTTTTTCTACTTCATATTTTAGAGAGTACCAAATTGAACTGTATGCAATGGTAAAAAACAAATAATACAATGGTCCAAATACTTAGGATAAGTTAGAATTGGAATAAAATGCAAAAACTGAAAAATGTAGGTCCAGTTCATTTTCTGCAAGTATTCAGAACATGTTACAGGGGAGGCAATTGACAAATGAGGAGGCTGCTTGCATCAATCATTCCAATTACACATTCAAAAGTTACAAATCACTAGTTATTTCCTTTGATGCTGTGTTCACTTCATGATTTAGTTTAATCATAATACTGTTATGCCATTATAACAGACTATTAGTGCTACAATGTAGCTAGATGACACAACTAGTGATGACAGAGCACTCCTGTTATGAGATATTTTGCATGATAATGCAGCGCTCATCTACGTGGAGACATAGAGTAACTGTAGTGATTATAGTTGGAAACAAATATCTTAGTAAGGATTGTCGCAAAAGTTCTATTGTTGTGTCTGCAACCTTCAGAATTAATAAATTTGTACTTGAAAAAAAATGCTTGGAGAATGAAAAGCTACATGCTTTCCCACATAGTTTTTCCCAGATTATTTTAGTCTTTAGTTTGAGCTCATGCCATCTAGGTAAATGTTCTGGCAGGTAGTTTACTGGTAAAGATAAAACCATTCAGATATTGTGTTTGGTGGATTTTAGCTTGCTAGAATAGAATGCCACCACTGACAATGTTTTGGAAAACCTGCAATGAAACAATATCTCAAGGAATGCTTACGTTAAGCATGGCAAAGGAAGGCACTTTAACCCCTATAAACTTCTTGAACTAGAAAAAAGGTCATGAAAACTTTCAGGCACATAACAATCTACAAGCCCACAAAGACTGTAGTGTCACTGGATTTCCTATCCATACCTAATGTGGCCATTCAGTAAAACTATGAAATACATACTGAGATCAAGACACCACACTCAGCTATCATAGTTCTTGCCACTTTGATGTTCACTTACCACCAGAGTTATGATCATTATCAATGTTAGAGTTATGAAATTTCTGGTCGGGCAAGAAGCTGATGTACCTAATCTCAGCAGGTGAATAGGGTGATCCAATCCAATTTATTGGTGGACCTTCTATCTATATTTACATCTATATTGAACTATGTCAAAGGCTATCTTAAAAACCCTGCATCCAATGTACCCAACTGCATGAGTGGCAAGAGCGATTCATTCAATGAGTGACATGTGTGATTCATATATGGTACAAGTTTCACCAATTTGACTCCAGCATTGCATCAGTGGCAGCTATTGCAAATTGAAACATGTTCAGTTCACCTGGTTTCTGATAGTGAAAAATGCTTTCCATGAAGGTCTTTCTTTAGAATGGGTGATGGGAGAGTCACATGAGGCTGGATCTGGACTAAATACTGGATGGAAACATACTTAAAATTGATTTTCATGAGATATTCCGCTCAGAAATTAGCGATATATGGCCGTGCATTATCTTTGTGCAGCATCCAGCCTGCTCCTTTAAAATCAGTCTCTCTTCTTTAAACAGTTTGAACCACCTTCTATCCAAGCTATAGGGAATAAAAAAAGCTCTCCATTGGGCTCCTGTAGCATTACAATATCCTTGGTGACTATTTTTTCGCTCAAAAGTAAAACTTCAAAGTAGCATATTGCTTTTCGCATGCCACTACCATTGTTGCCATGAGTAAACTGAGAATGATTCATCTTGCAACAGCTGTTGCTGATACAATAATTGAGTAAAATCAATGAAACTTGTATTACATATACATTGCACTTTAAGCTAAAAGCATAATATAAAGTTAAAGTTTTACAAAAATATACAAACAAAAAATTTAAGATCATTTGTTATTGAACTACCTTCACACTAAAATATGTTTATTTAAAAAAATGTATAAAATCAAGGAGTCAGCTCCATTACAATTGCAATTACTCATTAAATATAATGGAAAGATAGTAGTCGATACCTGTATAGAGGATTAAACACATTGAACTTGGCAGCTGGTTAAATTCCATGCCTCCTGGAACAATACCCTCAAAAAAGATTAGCATTCATTGACAAGACATTTTGTTTGTCAAATTGCCACATTTTCCTCTACCAACTCCTCCCTCAATCTAGTCAGCTGAATGAAATCTCTTATGCAGTTGAATTTAAATTGAAATACTATGAGATTATTTTCAAAGTTTTTTCACTTGGATACAGCTCTCAAGCTTCCAAGCCTTGATATTTATACAAGACATGCAGAATAATTCTTTATCAAAACCAAGAGATAGGTTAAGATAGACTGACAGGCCGAGTGCAATTGCACCCCCTGGAGTGAGTAGTGTTTTGCTTTTTGTATAAGAAACTTTGGGTAAAATAGTAATGACTCTGAAGATATCAAACACATCATAACCTATGCCATTTTGTTCCACTTTGTTGGCTCTGAGTTTCAATAGTCAGAACCATCATCTCAGTAAGCTCAAATACACAGCATAAAAATTATATGAGTTAATAATTCAATTGTTTCAGGCTCAACCTTGTGGAAATTCATGTTAATGAAATTAAGAATACAAAGTAACTTTCCACTGTTCTTTATTAGCGTACAACCGGTTTCAACGCTCAAGCGTCCAATGCGGAGGGGGAAGAGGGGTGTCAAGTGTCAGGACAGATGTTTGGTTGGTTTAGAGTGGGGTGGGTTAGGGTTGGTGGGGGGGTTTGTCGGGTCTATCTGTGAGGGAAAGGGGTACTTCCAGGATTGGGGAGAGGTATTCAAATAATAAATCGTTAACCACATGACCCGTTTTTAAGTTCTTTTTGATTTCAAATTCTTCCCACTTGTCCATCCTCATTCCTTTTTCACTCTTATGTAACAGTTCTGGGTTGAAATCACTCCCATGGTTTTCTTCCCATAAATGTTTAGCGAAGTGCGATTGTTTTAGGTCACAAGTTCTAAAACAGCGTTTGTGTTCCTCCGCCCGTGTGTCCTGACACTTAACACCCCTCTTCCCCCTCCGCATCAACGCCAATCGCAACTCCATTTTCTTTCGCCTCCTCCTCGTCCCTCCCTCTCTCACCCACCCCTCCTCTCCCTCATGATTGGTATATAAGTGAACTGCGACTGATTTATTTTGTACCTGATGATGACGCTTGAGCGTTAAAACCGGTTGTACGCTAATAAAGAACAGTGGAAAGTTACTTTGTATTCTTAATGAGTTAATAAATTACAACAAGACTACAATAGAGGTGTCATTCAATAATTGTTAAGAGACATAACATTTTGGGACAATGGCAATGGGAGCACTCAACTCTCATTAAGTACAAAACTTGAAATTTCTAAATTTTAAATTTCTATAAACACCATTGTTTATTATTCAGTTATAAAATAAGGTATGAGCTTCTATATGGAGAACATCTAAAGCAACTTAGTCACCCTTAAAACATATTTAAAATAATTTTAATATTGGTAAACCCACATTAAAATGGCACCCATTGTATTAAAAGAAGTACACTAACATACTTATGGAGACTGCATGACCTGTAAAATCTACCAAGGAATTATCAGAAATTCATAATAATTACATTCAAATGCCATTTAGAGCAAGGGTTGCCATATCCATGAGTAAAACTTTTTACTCTCCATTTCATCAATTTAAAAAAAAATTTACATTCATCAGATATGCTAATTTTAAAGAGTATTAGCACATTACTACATGGAGGTTTATTATTACCTCAAATGTATTTAAAACATATTGCATGCATATAAATCCAGGTGGCAATTCCTACAAGACAACAGGCATGTACAACACCAACCTTACCATCTATTCACAAATGATTGCTGTCACTTAACCATTTTCTATGCCTTTACAACTCTGTCACACTACCTATGGTTGAATGCCTGTAAACTCCTATTTCATCATGAAGTTACCATGCATGTATGTATTAGTAGAGGGTTGACATCCCCGTTACTCCGATGCATATTCAGTTTTGCTGCAGCACTACATGTAAGATGAACTAAATGTACTACATTGCATACGTTTATGATTTATTTGGGATTTTTTAAGGTAATACTTTCAATGAAAAATGAAAAATTCTGTTTCTTAGTATTGACTCAAAACATGGAAAATATCAAAATGTTTAATGAAGGCTCCCATTTACTATGCCTGATATGGGAAAGTGCTATTAAGTATTTTTCCAATGAATCAGCTAGTTAATTAGCCAAAATTATACCCCTCCCCCCCATAAGATGTAGGCTGATTTTAGAGCACATTTTGGAGCAAACAAAGTACATCTAATGGGCCAAGAAATACTGCATATCCTAGAATCAGCATTGGCGAGGTTTTATGAAACATTGGGATTGCACATATAGTGTAATATAATAAAAACATTAAGCTGAAAATGAAATATTTTCCTCTGATGTATTTTTAGTCTTAAGTAAGAATCACGGATGCTTAATGTGAGCATGAATGGCTGCACTCACTTCAATTCATTTCAAAATAAGAATTTCAATTTTAAGAAATACACTGAACATGCTAAAATATTATATGAAAAGTGCAACTTACCCAGTAGTTACTGTGAGGTCAAAACGCTCCAAGAAATCAAAGTCTATTCTTTCACCAGCAGGTGCAAGGAAGACCCATTCACATTCAATATGCGGAGGAGGAATGTTGGGAAAGTTGGGAGAAGATATTATATAAGATGAACTCTCGGTTGATAGTAAGACATGACCTCCACAAGAGTGTGATTTCTCTCTGTATCTCAACTTGAAACCCTGAGAAAGAATGCCATTAAAAATATTAATTATTGATTCATGACTTTTAATAAATATTGTAATATACAATAAAATGACATTACATAGAATGGCAACTGTTGGATCCCAATTAAATGGTGCAGGGGAATGAAAAATAAAAATAAAGAGACATTTTTGGAAAAGTGTCCATTGGGTTTATGTTCTCAACATATTTGTCAACATAAAAGAAAACAAAACTTGACTATTGTCCGGAAACTATCCAGCCATGCAATATTTTGTGTCACATTCTCTTTTATCTCCTCAATGTCAAGAATTTCATGCTCCAGGGGAGTTGTTCCAAGCCGCAAATGATGGCCCAGGTTTTCTCAAATAGGTCATAAAGGGAGATGTGTCATGAGGATTAGGCTATGGTCCTGAAACCAAATCCCAGTCTTCCCAACAGTCAGCTGACAAGTTAACAGGGAATGGGATGAGACAGCTGATAACCATTCCAAAAAAGGACTTTGCCTATTGTTGTGAAGAGTGGAAAAGACACTGGGATAAATGTGTGAGATTCCAAGGGTAGTCCTTTGAAGGGGACTAAGACCCCATTGTTCTAGGCAGGCTATTTTTCTCAAAATATTGCATGGCTGAATCTTTTCTAGATATACCTCATAAATACTATGGTCATGACTGAATACTGACAAATAGTACACTGACCAATAATGATTTTTGCCTTACACCTTCTGCACTCAAACTAATGATTCATACAGACAGCAATGCATTTTGCATGTGACATGAATGCACAAGTATTTTATAGGTATAGGAGCCATGGTTTTTATTCAAATCCATTTCTTTGCTTTTATATCATGAATTGTTTCTTAATACCTTGATTGTCATTGTATCAATACCTGATCTCTGTTCTCCCATTAAATAACCTTTATCCACTTGGAGGGAGAAACATACCATTAGATACATCTTCACTCATAAGTTTTAGATGGGGAGGCCAAGTGGAGCACCAACATGCAGTAAATGGACTTTGTACAAATATTTGAGAGTTGTATGTGGAGAATAGACTGATAAAGGGTGTGAACTCTGAAGCGGAATAGGACTGATAGAGATTTTCACTAATTTTGACCATAGGGGTGGGTTGCAGAGGACATCATTTTCTTGAAAAGCTTGAGTGGGATGAGGACATGAGGGTGGTCTGATAGGGAAAAATTGCATGAAGTGAGACTTCATATGAGTGATGACTTGGTCAAAAACATTCAGAATAAAAATGATTGCCATGAAGAATGGGAGGCAATAGTGATGGACCAACACCATGTGAAAAAGAGTGCATTTCTCCTTCTGCTCCTGTGAGCTCCTGGCTACTACTTAGCTGCTGCTCAATGAAGACAACAAGACCTTCATAGATTTGAGTGTGGAAGGGGAACTCTTCACTTTATCTCACCACAGAGGGGTCTCTTGAGTGAGTCACATCAAAGAAATTTGAGGCAGTTCAGAAGGCCTCAATACATTCCTGCATGGAGTACCAGGAGAGTTTTATTGGCAGTGCTGCCAAAATAATCCTGATACAATCAAAGAGGTTGTTCAGAGCCACCCATAGGGTGGGGAGGGGTCACTCTAAAGGAGCTAGTGCCCAGGAATGTCTTTGCCCCAGAAACTAAAGAGCCAGCACACCAGAGATGTGTCTTCACTCCAAATATCTGGCAGTGTTTTAGCTGAAGTATACTTGTCCACCTTTCCTGAAGGTAGGCCGCCAGCAGACAGCTTCCACTGCAGGGAGCCCCTTCTACCTTGGTCACGGGTGTCCACGCCATTATTGATGAGTGTACGGAGCCATGAGGGCCAGAGTAAAGAAACAACCCCACCACTTGCAACTTCACAATGGCTAATCATGCATGATTTGAATCGGGATAGCACAGAATTAAACAAGACAAGGGCATTGCTGAGGAAAAGTTGCTATCCCTAGAATCCTAGCACCATCAAAAAGAAACATTGAAAATAATTAAGAATCCAGAGAATCTCAACTAGGAGGACAGACTCATGCTTAACTCTATGTGGAAAAGGTTAAGCTCACTCAGAAATAGCCAATGACAGAGCTCAAGCCCAGCGATCAAATGCTATAGATAGCAGCCAAAATGCAATGAAAACCACGCCAACCTGGAGAAACATCCAAGAAAATGGGAGAAAATGATGAAATACAGACAAAGAAACTCCCAGAAGAAAAACAAAGTCTTCACCAGAGCCCAGAACATTGGTAGACGGAGAGCAATACATTTTTAAATGGCAATGGGACAGGGAGGATTACCAGCAAGAGTACATAGTAAGGATTGGACTTTCAAGTGAATGGGAAAGTTAAAAGGTGAGTGACCTTAGATCTCATTTAGTTAGATGAAAAAGTGCTAGCTGGAAATAGAGGAAATTAAAACAGTATTAATGAGAAGTCAGGTGTTAATATACTAGACTCTTGAGAGGCCTGACTTTTCTGTCAACTGACGCCTCAAACTTTGTCTAGGTTGTAGTTTTATGTCATGTTTTAAGCAAACAGAAATATCCTTTTCTTTTACAGGCAAAAACTTGAATACTGCTGAGGTAAATTATTCAGTCAGTTAGGAGTCAATTGCGAATTGGTTAGTGAGTTTGTCTTTTCTGCTGTTATTTATTTGGTTGGAAATTTAAAATAGAAACCAACCCTGCCTGTATCCACCTTCAAAAGGGTTTTCCATCTCAAGGATCCCAATAGCAGGCTAATGAGGTAGGCATTCTTGCTGTGGGAGTATGAGTATGAGACAAAAGATGAAATGGGCAGAAAACATGAATGCCAACAGGATATGCCAAAGAGGTATGAATGGCAGAGATGGCAATGAAAGAAGTCATCAATGAATAAGAGATGGTCACTGAATTTGAAGGGTGGTGCTGCCAGAGTACACTTATATTCAGAGAAGGGTTTTGAACAAAAGGATGCAGAAGGGGCAAAAAAGCTATACATAGCAGCCAAAATTGGCTGCTATCTATAGCAAATATTGGTTTGGGAGGTGTTTACAATTGTTTATTGTCATGGAGTATCATGAGATTGATTCCCTCTACGTGTGTTTTGAACTGATGCCTCAAACTCTGTCCTGGTTGCACTTTTGTCTAACAGAAAGGAGCATCCCTTGGCATATACATAGATGATAAAATTAGATGAAGAACTAGCAAAGTTTTTCAGGGAATGTATGCCTCAGCCCAAAGGGCAAGAAGAAAGTATCTCATCAGTGATTACCTGTGGTAAACTCTTTGAATGAACTTGTAGCCCTCAACATAGTGGTGCATTTGCCCCTCAAAGAAAATGGCAATAGGTAAATCCTGTTCATATTGGATCACTTTTCAAGATATTTGGTTATGGTCCCACCAGAGCCAAATCAGAAGTAACTGTTACGGACACTCTTTACCAATAGACTTATCCACTCTGTAACTTACAGGATTAGATATTTAATCTGATCTAGATGGATAAATCAATTTTTCTTACCGAAGTTCCAGTCATTCCCTGGAATTTTATAAACATGTGATTTCCAATGGTTTCTGGAATTGCAGGAGCTTGGGTTCCACAATATTTTCCATCACCAAGATAAGGTGAAGTTGATGTGCCACCATTTCTGAACTGTAACAAACAAACACAATTCCTTTTGATACATCATTTTGAATTGAAAACAATGATTCTTTGAAAACAACATTTTAATTCTTTTTAATTGATCATATTGGATTACTTTAACAGTACGTTCTCGTAAAATATTAGCTGATTGAATACTTGACTTTTTGTGAGGAATTCAAGTTATTTTTAATATCCATTTTATGGATTAGCTTGGCTGGACAATATATTCAGAAAGATAAGTGTCAACCTCATAAACAGGAGAATATATGCATGGGAAATGTTATCGCAGGCTAAGTGGGGACTTATTAAAAGAGTAATGGTTAAATTTGATGAGAACTGACATTATTATACCTTAAGTGAATGTCTTGTTACTAGAAATATTTATCAAAAGAATAATTTATATTTTCTCATTTATTTAAATAATATCCTCAGTTATCACAACTGACCCTTCAAAAACCTGCAGATTAAATAATACAACCTGAAAATTAAATAATAAAAATATGTAATAATACAAAATAAATTAATGTAATCCATGATGAGGACTTCAAGAAATGAAGTCACAGATTGTGTGTACTTGAGTCGACATGTAAATTAGTTATATGCTGATTGGTTAATACAGAGCATGAAAGTTTTGGAAATTTTTTTAAAACCTTTGTTTAACATTGTATACTTTACAAGTAGTTCTTATAACAATAAATCATCGACCTAACAATAAAATAAGAGTTAAATGTTTGCTCAAAAAACTATTTGAATGAAAAAAATTATGATCGGGATAATTTTTACATTGAACAGCCCTTGTTCCTAGAAACCACACATATGCATCTTTTGTAGGATAAGTCAGCAAAGAGTAGGCATTATGAAAGATAGAATTCCTTTGTACCTAAAGTGTGATGATAAAATCTTTTTAATGCGAAATATGTACATATGGAAACATGAATGGATGGGTAGAAGAAAGATTTGCTCCACCGGAAACGCCATACCAGGAAAGTGGAAAGGATGATGTCATGCACCCTGGAAGTTTAAAAATGTGGTCTGTATTATACAGGATAATAGGAGTATTTTCTCACTTTGATTTACCAAAAGAAGAGTGTAACTGAAATGGGTTTGTCTAATAATCAGAAAATTGCAGTAGGCATTGAGAACTCTACATGAATCTTTATTCACTGATCTATTTTTCTGGTGAAAATCAGGGGCAGTTAATGTTTCTTCCTTTGTCCCAACTATTTTAAATGAAACATGCAAGAAAAAATGCCCCGCACATTCAAAAATTTTAATACTTGCTCCTTATGATAGTGAAAGAGGATTGGCTTCAGGGAACAAGGAAAAGCCATTATTTGAGAAAATGCAAGTTTGTGAACAGGTGTTTTCAGTGGAAGTATGGAGAAACCTTAATTGAATACTGATATGCCTTTTAGCTTTTCTATCTCTTGGGATAGTGTTCCACAAATTTTCTAGCATCACGAGCAACGCGCATAGAAGAAAGGGTAAATACACTATGATCTTTAAACATACCAGTAAATAACTCTCTCTACAGTTGGCATTAGGTGTTGATATATCAAACTCATCAAATTCCAAGACTATTGTTCGTCCTGCTTTCACTGTGATATCCCATTGGCAAGTTGTCCATAATCTTGTTACACCAGTGAAATGTGAACTTAAATTCTTCACCTCTATGACCCCATTAGGGCCTGTGAGTGAGCTGCCACATTCTGAAATTATGCAAGATGAGAAAGGGATTATAAACAGATGATACAGAGCTTATGGGACTTGTGAAAAACACCCAGGCTTTGTAAAAATATAAATGTAGGCTGCTTATCAAAAACTCTGAACACACAACAGCTGTATGAAGTGGCAGTAACCCTCTTGAAATTTCATTATCTTATTCAGGGTAAAAAAAGTAATGTAAACCACAATAACAATTGTATTGTTACCTCTGACAGGATCTATAATGAGTAAAAATTTCATGTTATGTTCCCATTAACCATGTTTATAAAGGTACTTGAGACTTAAGCCTATAACTTCAAAGCTAACTTGGTTTCAACACATAAATTTTCATTCATGTAAAATTGTACATGATAAATTCACCTGAAGTGAAATAACAATAATGTCAAGCTTTTATATGCATTGTTTTGCTTTAAAAATACTCCACAAAAGTTGTTAACCTAAGAGTGAAATACAGCCAATTAGTGGCTAAAGCATCCAATGTTTATTATATTTCATATGCTTGAAGATAATGCTATTGTGGTATACTTTCTGTAAATGGAGGTTTGAGCTATGATAGACATTTTGCAAAAATGAATAGAAGGAATTAACATGAAGATGGAAGTTGTGTAAAAAAAGGTCAGGGGATCAGGAAATATGACTATGATTCCAATCTATTTCCACCTTATAAAAATATGCATCTTGCTATAAAATTTTTGTCCTAAAGTGATTGACATAAAACTGGAAGGGCTTCTTGAATTTATATGCTGATGACACCACTTTTGTGCAAAAATGTCAGTATCCAGAAGATGCAAAGGTACGATCGAGCACTACCCAGAGACAGGCTAAGGAATGGTTTGATGTTAATCATTTACATTTAAATACTAACAAAACTCAGCATCTTGTGTGAAATCTTAAATAAAAAAAACTGATGTTAAAACTGCTAAAATACAAGGAATTTATAATGATACAAAACTTAACTGGGAGACTCACATCAGTCAGACCTGTAATAAACTGAGTAAACCTGTTTATATGTTAAGAAAGCTTTACTTTCTCATTTCAAATGAGTATCGTTTAACACTTTACCATGCCTTCTTTCAATGTCATTTGAATTATGGTGTTGAGTTATAAGGTCATTCCCCACATGTTAAACAAATTTTGCTACTACAAAAGAGAACTATTCGCTCTCTTGCTAATATACCATCACATGATTCCTGCAAACCTTTTTTTATTAGATATGGAATCATGACTGTATTTAGTTTACATATCTTTAAGGCTCCGATTCATGTGAAAGTTAATCTAGAAACTTACCAATTAAGATCTAACATCCATAACTACTCCACAAGAGGTAAATCAAATCTAAATATTACTTATTGTAGATTGTCATCAACTTACAACACATTTCGTACTATGAACATACAACTGTATAACTATCTGCCTACTAAGTTGAAATCAGACGGTATCCAGAGTTTCAAGAATAGGGTATATACACGGTTACTTTCTCACCCACTTTACTCATTGGATGAATTCTTTTGTGACAATCTCCATCACATTTGAGAACTTATGTTTATATGTTAAATAATATTTATATTGACCCCATTTAATATAGTTGTACCATTTTTCAAAATGAATAAAGAATTATTATTATTATACTCTGAGATATCATATTGTCATAATTTGCACTCAAAGAGTTTGAATGGCATGTTTTTATGTATACATTTGGGGTGATTGACATTAAATTTACTTAAATCAGTGACCTTTGCAGATAAGAAGTTCATTTTGGGAAGTTTTCACCCTGTCATATCATGATTCAGTGATACATTGGTGTAGTTTATATGAAACATTCTTTCAACTTTTATTGAGTCACTTTATCATCAACCATTATGTATATAAATTCATGAATATAAGGTCTGTCACCATAACGCTTTAACTCTAACATATCATCTTCCGTTTTTATACAGCTTCTGAATCCGTTTTTATATCCTCATCATGAATAAATTAATATAAAGCAATGTGTAACTTTATTCCCATCTTGATTCATAACTATTTAGTACATGCATTTACCTTCATTTGTAATAATAGAATGTTTCAACAATCCAACCATTCCAGGATAGACAAAGCTATATTTTAACAAATTATTTCAAGGTATTAATTTATTAATAACAAGAATAACAACTTTTTGTTCAATTACAAGGCAACTTTTGGGTAAGAATAAATACAAGCAATGACAGCTGCCTTCTGTGACATTTAAATCAAATATTTAAAGGTAAGGTACATGGGGTGCATGATAAAATCAGAAAATTTTGGCAACAGAACTGTACTTCGGTGAGGATGAAATAATTTTGATTTTATAATTTTGGTTACATAGGTAGAGAAATCTTAAATACTTGCTATTAATATTAACTCACGTGAATGTGCAACAGCTGAAAATCCAGTGCCATTTCTGAAGGCATCAGAATGGAATATTGCTTTCATTACACTACTTCCATGTACTGCATCTTCTCTAGAAGAATTTGGTAGACAATATGTCTTAACAAGCTCCCATTCCTGATGACCATTTAATCCTGCAGAATGGATTCGGATTAGTGAATGAGTTTACTATGTTTCCAAGGTAAAAAAGGAGTAAATGTACTAAATTCTAAAATATTGTTACTGTGAAGTCTAAGAACTCAGGAACTGAATACTTCAACATTTTTTAATCGACGACAGTTTTCCTACAAACCGCTATAATTATATAATCAAAAGGATATGACTTAACTATTAATTCATTATTATGAGGTAAACCAGGTATATAGTATTCTCAAATACGAATTTTGGCAGATTTGAGGAAAGAAATCCCTAATTAAAATGGGATAACTTTCCTAAGGTTTATAATAACATAGCCCAATTACACAATAAAATTATTATCAAGGAAAATTTTGCATGATGCTGTTAGGCATCGTTTCAATTTAGTCATTATATCCCTCTTTCTGCCTACTGCCAGTCACATTAGGGTACTATATTTTTTTAATTTTATAGGCAATGGAATTCTTATGAAAAATATGATTAGCTTCATGAGAAAACACATTGTATCAATCCTCTAGATTTGCAATCTGACATAGCCATTTGCCAAAGATAAAAGTCAAGTTGGAACAAGATGTTTACTTTGCAGGTTAATAATAATAATACATTTTATTTGTCCAGCGATCAAGTAGCTACAGATGTTACACTTGATATAAGACACGTCAGGGGAAAGCGACAAAATACATTTGTGGATACAAGACATATCAGGCATTATCCAGAAATTCAGCAATTGAATAAAACATTTTTAATTTTAAGAACCTAAGTAGATTGACTTTAAATGCAGCCACACTTTTATGGGCCTTAATCTCAGCTGGGAGTTTATTATAAAGTTGAAGGCCCATAAAATTTGGGCCAGCACCTGCAATTTTTGTATGCACATATAAAACGTACAGCTGCTCATTCTGCCTTTTAGAATATTTGTGGATATCACAATTTTTCACATACTCAGATAGATTTCTTTTTGTATGTAGTACTACATGAAAAATATAAATGCATGGCACTGGCAATACATCCAATTTTTTAAACAGGGGACGGCAAGGGGCATTGAACTAGAACTATCCTAAGAGCAATTATCTCATTTTAGAATCCATTTTGAGTTGACATTTCATTCAAGTTTGTATGAATTTTGACACCTTCATAGAGATACTGGCATAAAAGATGCTCTAGTTAGCATCAAGTGGTTTAAGGCCTGGCACATATTTTCCTTCCCCATTCCACTCAGTATTCTGGTCGTTACCTACCAACATTATTTGACACATTAAATTTTAGCATGGTCATGCAAGGATTGGTTTCTATTGTCTCATTAAAAAAAATATAGTAAGTAAAATATGTTGTAAATTTTCAAGAATAATTTCATTTCACCGATTATTGAGCCTAATAATAGAGAAGCAATAATGGGCCTAGTAGGCAACCAAACCATTTAAAGTTGAGGGCTTTGATGCATCATATTTTGCCACTGAAATTGGTCTCCTGGTATCAAATAAAGATTTCCTGTGATCATGCACAGCAACTAGGAGACAACAACTCCTCCTCCTGACTTACTGCCCAATTGTAATTTTCCATGAACTTCACCCCCAATTATGCATTGTCATTAGCAACCTATAAGTTCTTATCATACATCTCTCCCATACAGACAACCCGCCAATCTCAAAAACCTTCTGAGATCCACCAACCTTTTGCCCCCCCCCCCTTCGGACAAATTTCCTCAACTTCTTCTATTGTGCCATTCAAATATTATACAACTCGTGTGTTTCCATATCATTGAAATATATATGTATATATCTATATATACATATTTATACATATATATTTATATTTATAAATATATACACCATAAACCATAAACACAGTAATCAACCCGAAGGTCGGTTTAGTAGGTGATGGTAGAGATCACCCAGTACTAAGCCCTATACGGCGTGTGAAAATTCACACATCAGGGTAGGGGGGCCGGTTCCTTTCCCTGTGCCAGTTATGGTTTCCCAGGAAGACCTGGTACGCGAAAAATCACTTCAGCTTGGGTAGAGCTGCAGGTGCCCAGAGAGCCTAGCTCGGGAATCAAACCTGGGACCCTCCGGTCAGCAGTCCAACGCTTTACCCACTGGACTACCGTGACCCATATACAAATATATATATATATATATATATATATATACATTCAAACACGAAATCCCGCCAAACGGCGAATAAATACTCATATATACAGAAACATATATAAGGAAAAGGGATAGGAACACGTATAAAGGACGAACACAATAGAGGTGGGGAAGGCGGAATCAAACAGATCACAAGAGTAAAAATATTTCCTCAACCGGGACTCGAACACCGGATCTTTCCACTTGCTGGGCGGATGCTCTTAACCACTTGAGCTATCGAGGATAGTCAATTTACCCTGAGATCCGTGGGTCTAATATGTCGCCAAGCGCCCCGATTCTTTCAGCCAAGAGATGGCGTCAGGGGGCTGTTTCACCCACCAAAGGAGAAATAGACAATACACAAGGAAAGGAAAGGACAGTGGGTTAGAATTCATACAACATCATACAGGAAAGGAACAGTGCGTTTCGTGGCACGCATAGCCAGAAGAAAGAGATGAGCCACATTGGCCAAATACACATTCAAACACGAAATCCCGCCAAACGGCGAATAAATACTCATATATACAGAAACATATATAAGGAAAAGGGATAGGAACACGTATAAAGGACGAACACAATAGAGGTGGGGAAGGCGGAATCAAACAGATCACAAGAGTAAAAATATTTCCTCAACCGGGACTCGAACACCGGATCTTTCCACTTGCCGGGCGGATGCTCTTAACCACTTGAGCTATCGAGGATAGTCAATTTACCCTGAGATCCGTGGGTCTAATATGTCGCCAAGCGCCCCGATTCTTTCAGCCAAGAGATGGCGTCAGGGGGCTGGTTAAGAGCATCCGCCCGGCAAGTGGAAAGATCCGGTGTTCGAGTCCCGGTTGAGGAAATATTTTTACTCTTGTGATCCGTTCGATTCCGCCTTCCCCACCTCTATTGTGTTCGTCCTTTATACGTGTTCCTATCCCTTTTCCTTATATATGTTATATGTTTCTGTATATATGAGTGTATATATATATATATATATATATATATATATATATATATATATATATATATCCATAAACCTACCAAAACCAGCAGATTACCTTCATAATAAAATTTTCTACATATATTCCCTTCCCGGACTATAACCTTGACGTAGTGGAAGGGTTTGTGCGTTCCCATAACCTCTAGAGCTGTGCTGGCGGGAGTAATAATAATTGCTCCTCGAAGGAGTACCAGCAGACTGTAGAAAAAATCATGGAGGATGGTAAACAGCTGAGTACTATCAGAGAAAAATTGGAATGTGTAAAGAAAAGGTTATCGAAAGCCGTAAAAGACACAATTGGAACCGTCAATGCGAAAAGGACTAGGAAACCTTGGATCACGGATGAGATGATTACAAAGATGGATGAGAGGAGAAAATGAAAGAACGTAAACACAGAGTTAGGCAAAATGAAGTATAACGAGTTCAATAATAAATCAAGGCAGGCAACAAATAAAGCGAAAGAAGCATGGTGGACGACGCAGTGCAAGGATATGGAAAGTCTGCAGAGGAAGGGTGAAATTGGTGTGCTGTACAGCAAAGTAAAATTTTATCGGGAAGTAAGAAAGAAGATCTATGCTAACAGTTAGAGACTGTATAGTAAAGAACTTAGACCAACAAAGTTAGACATAGAAAAGGAGCATGACGTAGAGGAAGATAGCTTAGGTCCAGGCGTACTCAACGATGAGATAGGAAGGGCATTAAGGGAGATGAAACTAAATAAGGCTGTGGGGGTGGCTAACATTACTGCGGAACTACTGAAATGTTTAGGAAAAAGTGGGAGGAAGAGGCTATATAGGCTGATTTGCAGTATCAATGAAGAAGGAATCTGGCCGGAAGATTTTGTGAGATCAGTGCTAGTTCCTATTCCTGAAAAGGTAAAGGCTGCATCATGTGAGGACTACAGGATGATAAGTTTGATATCCCACGCAGCTTAAGTTGTTCTCAGGATTATCAACAAAAGGATATAGAGTAGGGCAAATGATTACTTAGGGGATGATCAGTTTGGGTTTACGAAGGAAAGAGGTACGTGTGATGCCATTTCAGTAATGAGATCACTAATCGAGAGAAATATAGAATACATATAATCAGGATGGAATTGCCTGTTTCGTATATTTTGAAAAGGCATTTGGTAGAGTGAATTAATTGATAACCCTTTCTTGACACATTTCCATTTTTCTCCGATAGCACTCAGCTGTTTACCATCCTCCATGATATTTTCCACAGCCTATGTTATCACACCAAACCGATCATTTTTATCAAATGCATTCCAATGCATCTCAAATTATGAAAAATAAGTGTCTCCCCAATGTGGCATTCCACGTAGTTGGCAAATTATTCCCAGGGGGTAGAGTGTTTTATGGTGCATGTTCATGCGGTAGTGGTGTTTCACATTCTTGCTTGTTGTGTCCTGGCTTGCGTGTTGTTGGATGGCTTTTATGCTGCATCCTGGGGTGCAGTTTTTTGTTGGTTTGCGGTATATGTGTTTTAATGAGTGTTTTAATGAGTGTTGGATGAAGGGATTTTTGCATGAGTGTGTGCGCTGCTATGGGTGTAATTTTCCATGTTGTTGTTTTGCATGTGGTATTGTTCCTTTTTACGGTTGGTGACCTAACACCCCCCACCACATGCCCTTGCGGCGGCTTGTAGATGTAGATGTAAAAAAATTATCAATCCTTTTTTTTTGGAGGGGGAGGGAGCAGATAAATTGCAATAAAATTCAAAGATGCCCGCAGGAAAAGTAGCAAATCTATTGTTCATCAGGGTCAATTGTTTGGTGAATCCTGGAGGATTTCCTCCACTGGTTTTCTTCTCACCAATCAGTAAAAAAATTTTTTCTCTTTTTATGATTGATACATAATGGAATAACTCAGGCCATCATGTTTTATTGTCAGGAAAATATCACCACTTCTTAAAAAAAATATGGGAAGCATTTTCCAGCTTTTTGTAAGTTCACTGATTCAAATACAGTTACTTTCATAATCTATTTTCATACCCTTGCAGTTTTAACATTATCTGGTCCCATAACATTGCAAGGTTATTGATTTACAGTTTTAAAAAATATTTAATTTAAAAGGACCTCAAAGTGATTCAAAATAATAAATATACTAGTATATATTATTCATAAAATAATGAAGCAATATTATGCTATGTATTCTATTACTATCATTATAAATACAAGGTTTGTATAAAAAGAATTGATAACAAGATTTTTCTGCCTACCAGGGAGCCTTGAGTCATCAAAAAGCCACTGGCAAAGGTGTTCCGATGCTCAACAGATGTGCTTTGAAGAATTTTGAGGAATTGTAGGCATTTTGAGGCATTTTGTGAAATAAATCTATTTTCCAAAACTTTTCCTGATAATTTTTGTCTAAATCATGCATGATCTCCTTCCTTTAATATTTATCCTATCAATAATTGAAAATATTAAAAGCACTTTTTTAAGCACTTGAAGAAACATTTAAGGAATGCATATTTTCCAACTCCCAGATTTGAGAAAAAAAGTTCATTACAAGATTATAAAGATGTTTATAAACATTGAGGTAATGCTTTCTATCATACACTATAACAAGTACATACAATAATTTGTTACTTACCATTATATAGTTGCAAATTATCTGAGACTGAGCAAAAAGGATGTGAATTGAAGTTCATGTCAGTCACTACAATCACAACATGGTTGTATGGTAATGTTTCAAAAATCCATTCACAGTTAAGGTTTTTATCATAACCATAAGGATATCCTGGGCTAGTAAACACTGTGGAGTTTAATCCAATGTTAACTATTCCTCCACATCCAGGACCTGGAAAACAGAAACCATCATGGTTATTGAATTTATGTATTTCCAAAATCAATGGACAGTACATATTATGGAAAAAAATAAGCATTTAAGTATACACACATTAGAAGGCAAAGGTGAAAGTTCACTCGAAAGAAGGGAATCAATAACAGGTATATTTAAGATGGAAATAAATGGTTAGTAAAGACTTGAACGTGGAGCTCAGTGCTGCACTGATCCAAAACCTGGTTTCTGGGACAAGAGGATGAGCATACATATGAGGCTTGGTATGAGGAAGAATGGAAAAGTTTGGCAAGAGAGGAAGAAAAATGGTGAAGTTTTGAATATGTATGGTGGGCAAAGATAGGACGTTACTTGAGGAAGTCCAAAAGAGGTACGAAAAGTGGGTGCAGGCTATAATGAAAACCATGGTAGAAGGGATAATATCGGGTAAATAGGGTCGAGGAAGAAAGAGAATGGGTGTTTTAGATAGCATGAAGGCAGATAGATATTAAACAGAACTGTACTCACTTGATATTGATGTGTTGGTTGAAATACTTTTAGGCATTGTAATTCTTGGTACTTGAAGCCAGTTGAGTAAGAAAAAAGATCCCATGCGAATATATTGAACTTCCCAGACAATGTAAACAACATTCGAGGAAGAAGTCACAGGAGGTGGCATATTATATTCACATTCTTCAAATAAGAGTGGTGCTGTTTCATCATATCCATCATACAGCTGGAAATTAAAGTATGAAAAAAATGGCAGATAAATAAAAAGTTTTAGATATTATTAGTTTTTTTAAGAGAACCATACACATGTTTTTTAGTGTAAAACTAATTGCAGGAAGTATTCTGGATGCTAAGAGAATAATCTAAAGAAAAGGCTGTTTGATTGAAAATAAAAGCTGTTTCACACTAAAAAATGTTTAAGCACATAATCCCTCAGGCATGACCTTACTTAGGGGTTTACAAAATCTCTGTAGATGGATAGGATTGGCTTAAAATATCAACTGAGTCACTGTTCACTCATTTAATTCAAATTTTTATGTTACTTCACCTACATTTCACCTCCAGAAACTCTTTTTTGATAATTAAAATGCCATAAATGATACACAGCTTGCTTTGTTTTCTTAAAGCTGGCTGCATCAATGAGATGAATGCAGTAAATTGCACTGGGGGAGTAAATTTACAAAATGATAGAATACAGTACAGATGATGCCTGCTCTTCTTTTTCATGGTTCATCAGCAGAAGTAGAGAAAATTGAGGGTATATTCTAAACCCTTAAAAATATTCCAATGAATATGCATTACTTAAATTATCTCCAATGAATAGGATATGCTTGTATTTTACTTAAAATAACACCATGACAAAGTCCAAAGAAACTGCGGGAGATGCCACAACAGTAACTTTTAACAGCAACTTTTTAAGAGTCATCCGCTAATGTGCATATCAATGCAACAAATTCAGAGAGCAAAAATCATTCACCTTGACAGATGTTTGAACCTGGATCCCTCAATATCCGGTCGAGTGCTTTAGCCACTTAAGCTATCGAGGCGTCCTCTTAAACTCTGAAATTTTGGAGGCTCTTAAAGGAACAAGATGTTGTGATGAAATACCGTAAATACAATGTCACAGGCAATCGTAGTCGTGCCCGATGCACCACAGTCCACGTGGTTAAAGCCAACTATAAACACTTAGGCAGTTTATACCTTCGACAAATTCCAAAGAAACTGTGGGAGATGCCACAACAGTAACTTTTAATGATTTTTATACTATGAAATCGTTGCATTGAAATGCCCATTAGCGGATGACTCCGTTATAAGTTAAAATGAGAGGGGAGTAGATCTAATTAGTAGACAATTTTTACATCAGGGGCGGTTGCAAGTAGGTGAAATATTAGGAAATTTGTCACAGGGGGGAGGGGCCAAAGGGTTGGTGGATCTCAGAAGGTTTTTGAGATTGGTTGTAGTTGGCTTTAACCATGTGGACTGTGACACATTGTGCACGACTACGATTGCCCTTTGCCAAGGGGTCATGGGCAGTATTGTGTGTTCTGACAAATAGCTGGTGTAGGTCATTACAGGTCCTTTTAATTTCCAATAACGAGTATGTATCTTTATGAAATATGCACCGGTATGTAAATGTTTTTATTATTGTGGAACTAATTATGTTTTTGCCTTTTTTATAAAGATGTTATTCCCATCAAATTTCCCAATATCTAAATATTTAATGACATGATTTCTTAAGTGAATTAAAACACCCTACTTAATGACAGTTCTTCACCGAGCCAAGGCTTAGCAAAACTGCATTGTGTCATTAAATAACAGTAGAGTCACCTCAGTTCATTAAAATCCTTAGATTAATATGCATGATAAAAAAAACAAGAAATTTAATAGTAAATGAGCCACAAGCTGTCCAGAAAGAGCAAGCAACTAAGACATTCACCATAGATAAAGTGGAACCTTGATACACTGGAAATCAGATTATTGAGGCTAGTTTGTACTAGGGAAAACTCAAGGGACAACAATTTGCTTTGCAAAATCAGGAGTTCCAGCTAATAACCTTTATTTCTAGTGAGACTGCCCTTACTATGTATCAAAGTAAAGCTTGATTAAAATTCCACCTATCCTTTAATGCCTCAGAATCAAACAGTAAAGTGAATTCAAAAGCAAGAAGTGGTGAATGAACCCAACACTTGATTTTTATATTAAATGAATATAAAAATAGGAGAATGGTGAAAAAGGTGTAGGGGAAGACAAAAATTAAATTTTAGTATAAAAAGGGAAATACATAGCTTAGGGAAAATGGATAAATAATACTTATTTCTACACACCACAAATCCTGGTTAACATTCAAAGCTTCTTAATGACTACAGCATGTCTTCATGCTGGAGAATGGAAACTAATAGGATGAAAGATTAACTCCAGTTTTTCTTAGAATAGCATTTTTGTCTCGTCATCCACCACTAAAAGACATTTTTTAAGGAGCTATAAAAATTGAATGATACTCACTTTGAAAGCAAAATGACATTTCCCAAAATAGGTGTCAACAAAGAAGTCTTCAAATGTAATTGATATAGCCATTCCATAGTTAACTGTTATGCGCCATGTGTAAGTTCCACCACTTGTAAAAGGATGAGGATACAGTGGAGATGCAATTTGCCCCCGGACTCCAGAAAGTTCATTTCCATGTACTAGAAATTAAAAAAAAATCCTTGATAAATTCTTTAGAAAGCCTTCAACCATATAAGGAAACCTTTTCCGTAAAATATTTTCACAGGAATAAATATGGGATCACTATTTATTTAGTTTTTCACTCTACAATTTGAAACAAAATTTACAAAAGAATGCCATCATGTAACCATCAAAGAGATGTCAAATATATTGCTTCAAATTTCAGTACAGCAGTAAGCATATTCAGCCAATAAAACATATTCCTTTTCATAAATACACGGTATGCATAAAAAGTATCGGGAAAATTTTCAGAAAAATAAATTTATTTCATTTATTGCTATAATGCCTCAAAATTCTTCAAAGTACATGCCTTGGGCATCAAAACACTTAGCCTGCAGCTTTGAGTCCCTGGTAGGTTGATTCTGGAAGGTCCTAAAGGGCATGCAAGCAAGCTTCATTGACGACTCTTAGGGTCCCAAAGTGGTATTCTTTGAGGGAGGATTTCACTTTTGAGAAATAGTCTGCTGGTGCCAAGTCGGGACTGTAAGGGATTTGGGATATCATCGCAATGCCTTTGCAAGCAGACTCTGCTTTTGATCATTCGTCAAGACCTTCAGGACAAGTTTAAGGCATATCTTTCACATCGCAAAATGGTGTGCACTATCATCTTATCAATATTAATATGATCTATCATGCTCACACTTAACCCATGGTTTGAATTCAATACTTCACACACATGCCAAGAAAGAATTGTTACCGATACTTTTTCCACAAATCTTGTATAGCATTATTGAATACCATTTTCCACCATGAAGATACTTTAATACCCCTCAATATCTAGTATTTATATATTGGTAAAGTAGGAATTTTCAAGGGTTAATTTAAAGTTTTTCAAGCAATTAAGCATGAAAAACATTTTTGCATTATACCAAAATTCAAATGGATTTAATATATACTCACGCATACTGTAATCAGCCACAAATCCCGGGCCAGTGCCATTTTCATCACTTCTGAATTTTATCCAGAACTTCGAGGAAGCAGTAATATTATCTGGTAGAGAGTTACCACAGTAGAATCCAATTAGAGGTCCATTCGAGTCTGTTTCACGAAGTTCAACATAATCGTTGTCACAGTTTTCACTTAATTCCACATCAAATGTTCTGAAGGACACCATAGCCTTATTGCCTATATAAAAAGAATGAAAATAATGGACACCCTGCAGGTAGTTCTATAATTCATGTTTCGTAACAATTGCTGATGAGATATTCATTGCAAATAACAACAACTAACTTTTGAGACAATATAAAAAACTGTCATACAATATATAAGGTATTGTGATCAGATTCAGCTTTGCTGGCCTGAATTAGGATATCTTAATAAAAAATATGATGAATAACTGTTCATTCTTAGGTCAGGACTTACCTGCTAATTCTTTCAAAGAGTGATAGCATGAAATAGTTTTTTCCTCAAGTAATTTGATGATTTTGCAGTAAAGAGTACTGCTAAATACTAGCAAAAAAATTTTACCTCTTCCCAACGATGCAACCATGACAACTTGCCTTCTTTCACAGCAGTTTGATAAATAAATACCTATTTTTGAAGTTATAGCACCATAAAAGGCATTCCCTCCATTAGGCTATTCATCAGGTAAAATAGTAGTATGAAACAGTGGTAATTCTTGCAATTACCTCTAGTAAACAAAATGAAAAGTCTGTGTTGCAATAGGCAGCCAATACTTATAATCATAAAAGAAAACTTTGAGTGCATGCAAACTGTAGGTTAACTGTCAGGGAGATTGCCAATGGAGCTGACATTTTTTTGGATCGTGTTTCACCATTTTGACAGATTTTTTGGACATGGAGCACGTCACATCCAAATTTGTGACAGAAGTGTTAATGGATGAACAGAGGAAAAAATATCTTCACATTGGCCAGGAATTGCTCAATCGTTCAAACGATGACTAAAACTTCTTAAAAACAACCATCACAGGTGAGGAAACCTGGGTTTATGGTAATGGTATAAAAACCAAGCCGTCTTCACAGAGGAAGAAGACATCTTCCCCACAACCCAAAAAAGTTTGTACGTCACGATCGAATGTGAAGGTGATGTTGATCATTTTCTCCGATTGGGAAAGAGTTATTCATTATGAATGCAAGACATCCCTAAAGGAGAAACAGTGAATGGGCAGCACTATTCAGAGGTTAAGGGAAGGCTAAGACAGACCATGTGATGGAAGAGACTACAAATGTGGAAAAACAAGTCTTGGTGCTTTCATCATGACAATGCACCAGTGCACATATGATTTTTGTTACTGAGTTTCAGGCCAAAAACACCACACTGGTGTTCCCCAGCCTGCCTTCTCTCTGGATCTTACCCCAGTGGACTTTTTCCTATTTAATCAGTTGAAATTCATCTTGAAAGGATGCTGATTTGAAACTATTGAAGACATCCAACAAAATTGTACTGCAGACTTAAAGGCTATCCTGAAAGAAACATTCCAGGTGGCATTCAAAAGCTGCAAAAAACATTGGGAGCATTGTATTGGCAGTCAAGGGCTGTATTTTAAAGGCAATAAATATGATTAAAGGGTGCCTAATAAAGTATTTATTCAAACAGTCTCATCTTTTTTTGAACAGACTTATTGAGAAATGATGTTAACCATCAATATAAATTTGAATCCATCAGAAAAATTTATTTCCATAGCCCATTATAGAAAAGAGGTACAGGGAGTTTTTTGTTTTTAAAGCGATCAGAGAAGGCCAAAGGGAACGTGACTTTGAAAGTGCAGTATAAGCTAAGGGAGGAATAGGGACAAACTCACTTCCTCCAGGGCTCTGGAGGTGGGGACAAATAAAACAAAGATGATGAGAGAGTGTGCATCAGTGTGCAGGTCAGAGCATGGTTGCAGACCTGGCAAGAGTAATTTTGAGGCCAACTGTCAGAAATGAGGAAGCATAATATCTATCTATTAATGATCGACAAGAGATATTGTACAGTCACCTTTAGGAGATGAGGAAGAAAAATATTAATCTAGGTGTCAGGTGATATTAAATACCACTTTTGGTGATGTCCATAGTGTCATGTGAGATTTTGCATGCATAGAAAAGGAAACAAACATGCATGCACTCATTTCAGCATTTAAGACACAAAAACCTTCCTAATAATAAAAATGGAAAAGAAAATAATTTTCCATGAAACAATAAATACATTCACCAAGAGAGAAATTAATGCTTGAAATGATAATCATCCATTAATATGCTAACTCCAATGCATAATGACATTTGCCTTCTTGGGGTAAATGAAATAAGTTTAAGGATGATTTCTTATTTCTAATGACATTCAAAAGTGCTTGCATACCCTGCTTTACACCTTTTCATGATAAAATGCATGATAATATACATCAGGGTGGTCAGCAATTATGTACAGGGTAGGGCGCTTAAATCCGGACATGCACGCGTTTCTTTGAATGAGATTTCCTCGCCGGGTTAGCAAAACCTTCCCCAGACTTCTCTGAAGCATTATACTTAGCCACAATATCGTAAAAAGTTGATCTGGCATACCAGAAGAATTGAATTATTTCAAAATATATCACCCTGCGCAAACACTTGATAATAGCGGCTCTTTGATTGTACTCCGCACTTGTGCGTAACATCTTGGCCATTTTGAGGTTATGACTGTTTACTAGATGCCTATAGTTCTCAAAAACGCCAATTGCGACCTCCAATGAAATTACAATATGGCCGGATATTTAAAGTGAAATTAGTCCAGATTTAAGTGCCGCACCCTGTACATGATTTCTGATAACATGTTTGTTCTAGATTTTCACAAATGAGAATTACTTCTTTTAAAGGTTTTGTACTGCCATTTTTACGATCTCATTGCCTAAATCTATCTTATTCATTGGACGGCCATTAGTTTATGGACATAAATACTTCACCATTTCTACATGAAGCATACACATTCACTGATAAATGAATAATGACCCATTTACCATTGTGCCAAAAATGATATGCTTTTTATTATTTGGGAGATATTCTATTTCTGTTTGATCATATTGTGACTATCAGTAGGCACAAAAAAATTATTCCCATGTACATGTATTCTCACTCTTATTTAAATGATTACCATGATTAACTCCTTCAAAGAACAAAGAAGCGGTACCAAATTCTTCACGTTTATGCAGAATATAAAGCACATAGAAAGCAGCTAATTAAAAAAAATCACTCATTAGTCCTTCATATAAAAGTTAAATGAAGAAAATACATTGCAAACTACTTCTAAGGTTAATTATGAATTTCTAATAAAATAGCATGAATCCTAAAAAAATCCAGGCTTTACTGTTCAATTCTAAGGTTTTTCCAATACCTATTTTTTTCTGTTTTCAGAGATTGCTCGCCACCTTGAACGTATGCACCTGCAAGTATTGTGCGTATATACATTCAAGGTGTGTATTTTCAGGTCCTGTATTGATTGATGCATGTCTATTCTCCTAGTATTGATTTTCATGAAGAGAGTACACATAGTAAAATGCTTAGTTAACATATGCATGACTAGTGCAATAGTAGATAATTTAATACCATTATGTTTAGCAATAAATCGATTTTATAGCAAGTAATGTACTGCTTAGGAGGGATTGAAAAATGAATAATAATACTTCATTCAAAGGATTAAAAGTTGATGTTTCCATAAAATTATGAGTTAATATTTTGATGAAAACAATTATTTAGCAATAGTTTCCTAGCACAATATTTCAATAAAATATTATTTTAAATGCATTTGAAAAAGATTTTTAAACCAAGACATGCATCAACATTAATAGGATGAGAATATTGAATTCTATAGCCACATCATAGTTCAAAACTTAAGATTATAGCTATATCATTTCATATTTCAATTCATTCAAGAAAATGTTGTGCATTCAAAATTTTCTTTTTTTCCCATTACTTTCCATTGATAAAATTTAACCTTTCTAGCCTTGAACCTAGCCCACTTTCTGGGGATTTTTTGCTCATCCATTGGATGAATAGGAAGTTACTCTGAAAATTTCAAGTTTCTAACTAATATATACCTGTACCATGTGTCAGTAAGTTATTTTGTAATTTTTTTTGCTTTATGTAGGAAAATCCCATTCTTGTGAGGCTTTTATGAATAAGGTACACTTTGTTATTCCACAATGAAATTTAATAGCTTATGACCACGGTTTTGACAATTAATGTCATCATCAGATGATGATGGCATTAATTGTTGAAACCATGGTTGAAAGCTATTAAATTTGATTGTGGAATATCAAAGTGTACCTTATTCGACCAAAATGTCCAGCAAATTCCATTAAGTATTGAGGGAAACCACCAACTTGTGAGGCTCATTGTTATGAAGTGGTAATTAATTCGGTCAGTCAGTTCCATAACACCAATTTTTCCCCATATGAAACATATTATTCTAATTAGAAATTTTTAATGAAGACCTGCATTAGAATATTTAGAGTATAAGGATAATTACCGGACAATTAGCTAATGCAATTAAGGAGATAATCACCTGGTGATGTATTTATGGTCCATATGCATTCAGCATTGTTTGGGTAGCTTCCAGGAGTTCCTGGTGTTGCAAAGGCTCCATGTTCTGCAATTAATTCTCCACCACATGCTATAGATGGCATAGAAAAGTATAAGCAGCAACCTTTTACATTAAGTATAAACTTTCATGCAAACATGTTTATTGTAGGGAAATATTGCCTTGTTAACATCCCAAAAATGTAATCCAAACACACACTTTCCAATAAAATATGGATCTCATTACTTTTTTAATTATATAGTCCTGATAAATGTACAGTAAACTCCTGATTATCTGTGAATATATTATCTGGGTCATCTGTGCATTGCCAATAGGACAAGAGAAGAGACAAAACATTGCTGATGTTGTTGCTTTTATGTTCCTTTATGGGGATGGTGCAGAGTGAGTGGACTTCATCCACTCCATCAGCCTGCCCCAAAAAGAGTTATCCTTCCCCATACGCAACAGTTGCCCAATAGCAGGGGTAGATACTTCCTCTCACCTTTATGACTCACACCACTAGGCTAAGCAGGCCTCACTCACAATTTTCCCCGGTTGGTGAAAATAGATTAAATACTTTGTTCTACCATTCAGACGTTATCATTTGGGAATGGGTTTATTACACTAAAGTAGTTAACTATATTTGCGATGTGTCATTAATGAGGATGAAAATGCTATGAAAAGAAAATGTGCGTTTCTATCAATGAAACAGAAATTAAATGTCATTAGTTGTTTAGACAGAGGTAGTGAAAAAACCGGCTGAAGAATTGGAGACCAAGGTACAGTTTGTGACATTCATAGATAAACATGAAGCTTCTTGTGGTCACTTGCAATTTTGCTAGCATTACCAGTACAATGAAAAGCAAGTCAATGAAAAAATCAACCAAAATAATCTTGATACTCTGCAGGGGCAGTGGTTCAACTACAATTGAGCCAAATAGATTCTTGTTTCAGGTCTTATTCTGCCAGGGACAGCTAAGTTTTTCCATGATTCTTTAGGGATTGAGAGGGAGTTTTGTGAATTATCAGGATGGTTTAAAAATCAGTGTGGAAACTTTGAAAAAAGAGCCACGAGGGAATAACTAAGTGCAGATACAGAAGTAGCTGATAAATATGGGTGGTATTGCAAGAGTTAATAGAAGAAAAAATCTGCTTCAAGAGCAAATCTTCAATGTCAATTGAACTGGCCTGAATGTTTATTGGAAGTGCTTACCAAAACATTCACTTATTGCAGAAAATGAAAAATTATCTCCTGGCCATAAGACTTCAAAAGAGAGGATTGCAGTTCAATGCGGCAGCAATGCACCAGGAGATAAAATAGTTAAAATTCTAATGTTAGGGAGAATAAAACACTCAGACTCATTTGAATGATTAAATAAAATTTACAGATTCACTATTAGAATGTACCTGGAAGCTCTTGGATGAATCAGGAAATTTTTGAAAACTGGTTCAATATAACATTTTTTCTTAAAGGCTGTGAATATCTGATAAAAAGGATTTCCAGATAAATTCATTATTTTGCAAGATAATACACACACTCACTTCAGTGAGGGAATCATAATTTCAGATGATGGAGGGAGATATGTTAAATTTTTGCCATCTCCATTCTTCAGCCAAGGGAAGGAAGTCTTCATAACTTTGAAAGAACACTAAAGGCAAGAAATACTAAAGATACTTGTTGAAGGCATGAAAATATTTTAGCTTTTTGAAAGAGAATGGTACTTAAAAATGCTGATTTTGATGTTCCAAAGCCATAGGAAATGACTGAGGTCAAAACTTGAAAGAAATGTTGAATAAAATCCTTATTTAATGTGAAATTAGAGAAGGTTTTGATGAGCTCAGGAATATTGATGGATGTGTAGATATTGATTTCGATCAACCAGATTTGGACCGATACGCCACACCATGCGACAATGGTGCCTGCATGATTTGGATTTGAAAATGTGGAGAACAATGAGTTCAAAAGTAGCAACTTGTTGACTTACAAGATCATGGGTTCAAAAGTCTAAGTGGCAAACAGATAGTATAGATAACAAGTGAGAGATGGGGAGTGTCAATCAGCCTTGTGAATCATGCAAATGATCTCAAATGCATAAGTAATCTGTTGGAATATATGAAGCAGGATTTCAGTAGAAACTTTGATTTCCAGGGCATAATTTACTTGCAATATAGAAAATATACAAGGATAAAATTGAATGCATTAAAATAATAACATCCCTACCATCCAGTCCAATGCCTCATATCAGTATTTACTCCAACTCTTAGGGCTTGGGAACTTGTCAGGGTGAAATTGTCAGGACGGCCCTCCTAGATTGTTCTCTGTAATTAAATGTCAATGCAATGAGGATTTACTCATTGGTGGTAGGTTTTCTTCGGTATTTTCTTAAGGGACTTATCTATTTCGACAATACACTGCAAAGCAGGGATACTCGTAAAAACTTTGATATGGAGCGTAGCTATGTACGGTGCGGAAACGTGGGCATTGAAGCAGGAGGATAGACGTAGATTGGAGGGTTTTGAAATGTGGGTGTGGAGAAGAATGGAGAAGGTGAAATGGACCAAGAAGAAAACAAATGAGGAAGTACTTGGTATGGTGGGCGAAGAGAGCGGTTTGTTGGGTGAAATCATATGGAGGCAGGTAAAGTGGATGAAAGGGGTATTGACCGGCAGTGGGATGTTGACGACTAATTGAGGGGAAAATGTTAGGCAAATGAGGAAAGGGAAGAAACAGGATAGGGATGTTGGACGGGATGCAAGGAGGAAGAAAGTACTCGGAGATGAAGAGGGACCTGATGAAGAGTAGGATGCTGGATTTTGTGTTTTGTTAGGAGTCACAAAATGTTTTATTTAGTAGCTGTGTCCATCCAAAAACCTACCTTAACCGGTAGATTACCTAATAATATATATATATATATATATATATATATATATATATATATATATATATATATATATATGTATATATATATGTGTGTGTATATATATATATACATATCTACATATATATATATATACATATACATATATATATATGTGTGTGTATATATATATATATATATATATATATATATACATATCTACATATATATATATACATATACATATATATATATGTGTGTATATATATAAAATATCTTCGAAATGGAACGCTCTTCGGCGACACACAAATATATAAAAACACAGATGTAGATTTTTAGAATATAGAGACACAAAGAAAGGACACTCACAATTTGTTATTTTACGTTTCGACAGCACGGCTGTCGTCTTCAGAATGGCGTTCTCGGGGAAGAGCGGAGAGGATGTGCGGGGGAGAGGTGGGGGAAGGAGAGGTAAAGGGACCAATAGGAAATGAACAAGGGGGTGGGGGGGATATGTAGGCAGCCAATTGATACATTCAGTGGGCTTGGTTCAGCCCAGGCGGTTTGAATGATTGAGCCACCCAGATATGCGCCATCTCGCGGGTTCTCACCTCTATTATACTCGCAGATTTGGGAAGGATTTCAATCACCGAAACAGAGAAGCAGTCGTCAAAAGATTGGTTGTGGGAAGCGGTGTGAGTAGGGATGGGATAATTAAGAAAAGTGGGAGATTTGGTGGAATATCGGTGGTTATTCATGCGGAGGGAAAGTGCGGTCGTGCATTCGCCCAAGTAGAAGGCAGGGCAGAAGTTACAGGAGAGGCGATATATAATATTTTTTGAGGTACAGGTGGCGAGTGGTTGGGAGTTGGTACTGAGTGAGGGGGAGGGTCTTAAAAGATGACAGCATTTGCAGCGTGGGCGGTTGCATGGTGCGGATAGGGGCGGGGGAGAGACGGGGGTGCTTGAAGTTGGATTTGTGGACTTAAAGATGTCTCGCAGGTTCGACGGGCGTTTAAACGAAACAGAGGGACAGTGTGGGAATAAAAGTGATGTGGACTGAGTGTTATTGATAATTGGGAAGAGGTCACGGATTAGATGTTTAATTTTGTGTGTTCCGGGGAAGAAAGTGATGATAAGATTAGGGCATTTTGGGCGGTTTGGTTTGGGGAGGGGAGTGTATTGGGTTGACGGTTAGAGGATTTTACTGTTTAGCAGTTTTCCAGGGTACCCACATTTTCTGAGGGATTCATGCAGCTGGTCCAAGTATTTCTGTTGGGAGGGGGTGTTGTTGCAGAGACGGAAGCCACGGATAGAGAGTGAGAATGGGATGGAGCGCTTTGTGTGAGGAGGATGGCAGCTGTCGAAATGAAGATATTGTTGCTTATTGGTTGGTTTAATGTGGACTGAAGTGTGAAACGTATTGTTTTGGAGGTGAATATCGATATCTAGGAAGGTAATATTCGAGTCGGATATAGAAGAAGTGAATGATACTGAGGAGGAGTTGAGAGAGGAAATAAAAGAGGATAAAGTTTCGTGTCCGTGGGACCAAAGGAGGAAAATATCATCGATATAGCGGGCCCAGAAAAGTGGTTTTAGGGTTTGTTATTGCAGAAAGTCGTGTTCTAGTTTACCCATAAAAAGATTGGCGTATGCAGGAGCCACACGCGTGCCCATTGCAGTGCCTTTTATTTGTAAATATATTTTGTCATTGAATTGAAAAGCATTTTTGGTAAGAACGATTTGGCTCAATTCGAGGAGGAAATCTGTGGATGGGGTGTGTGGTGTGGATCTTAGGGAGAGGTAATGTTTCA